>NC_057797.1:294419640-294602059 GCF_018294505.1 Triticum aestivum | reverse complement strand
CTCCTCGCCGTCCTCCGCCGAGCGCCCTCCCCGACGCCGCTGTTCACCGGGGACACGCCACCGCGCCGCGCCGCACTCCCAGGAGCCCTTGGATCCGGTCCGCTCCCTCCCCGGCGCCGCCCCGCGACGAACGCCGGCCGCCGCAAGCTCCCGTCGCCAGCGAACCTCGGATCCGCCGCCGCTACAGTGCTCTTCGCCAGATCTGGATCGGGAGCTACAGTAAACCCTAACCGCGAGGTGGTGAATTTCTACTAAGTCCTCAAATTCTAAGATTCATTTGCTCATGTTCATCGCATCGTAACTCCTCATCCATAGCTCCGTTTTGGGCATATAGCATATCAAAATGTTCGACTCAGAGAGTACATCATTTCATCTCATTGCATCATTTTCATTGGAGTTCATCTTGATGCCTGAAATGCTGTTAGAAGAGTGCTACTTGAGATATTTGTCAGATCTGCTGCTCCATTTAGATATTTGTCATTTTTGCCATGATTATTGTATGCATAATATGCCCCGGTGCTCTACATATGTTTTGTTAAGGGTTTTGCCATCTTTCCAGAGGTGCAACCTATGTATTTTTGTGATGTGTGTGGTGACTAGCACAAGCTTGCAAAGTGAGGCACTTGGTAATGCTGATTTCAGAGACTTAGCATTTCCACCAAGTCCTTGACCTGTTTATCTCATATGGCCTTATGTTCATGTTGTTTCCTAGTGATCCGTGCCTCTTTTGAGGATGATCAGTAAGGATGTTTTATTAATCTTGTAGTGCTCTATCCATCCATGTCTTTGTTTGCAATTATGGAGCACCCTAGCTTGAGTCAATCGAGCTCTACGTTTGCTATTTCGTGAATCTGGGCAGATTGTCTACTTGTTAGCGATTTTGCCGATGATGTTGTAGTTGATCCGTGCATGCTACGTTATTGTTCTTGCCATGTCTAGCTTGTATTTTGTGTATTCTTGATGGGTGTATGCTTAGTTTGCCATGACTTGCTCTGTAGTGAGTGCATCGAGGTCGTAAACATGCCTACTTGATATCTGTTTTCAGCATGCTCCAGTTTTCACTAAGTCTGTGAACCGATTATGTTTTTGCCATGTTCACATGCTTGCAAATGTGTTTTCTGGTCCCTTTTGGCTCAAGGTCACTAAGGGACTTTTGTTAAGCTCTTTGAGTAGCTCCATGTCATGCTTTGCTTTGCCATGTTCAGGTCCTGTAGCATATAGTTTTCATGCTCCGAAGAGTGCTATCTGATCTGAAATTCCAGACAAGTGTTAATTTCACTAAGTCTGAAATCTGTTTACCATATGCATTTTTGCCATGCTTGTTTGAACCTGTTAATGGATGAATTTGCCATAGCTCAGTGCTAGACTTTTGTTAAGCATCACGAATGCACCCCTACCATGTATTTTGATGCCATGTTTGGGTGCTGTAGCATGTTCATCTTGTTGCTTTTAGTTGGCTATTTGCTGTAAATCGCAGATCGGGGTCATATTTGAATCGCTTGCCATTTCCAAACCGTAGCTCCAATTCTGGCATTCTTTATATCGTTTTCAAGAGATTTCATCTCATCTTTCCAGTGGCACACTTGGATTTCCAAGTTGAGGTCAGGTTCATGCATTCCTTGTCAAATCTTGCATATGCATCGCATATTGCATCCCGCATAGCATACCATGTTTGCATCATATTGTTTGATCCTTGCACGTGGTTGATTGTGTCCTTGTTGCTTGTTTGTATTGTTTGGGTAGAGCCGGGAGACGAGTTCGCTAATGAGGAGCCCGTTGAGTTTGCTTTCGAGGATCCAGTCAACTCTGACAACTGTGCAGGCAAGATGATCATACCCTCGAAATCACTACTATCTTTGCTTTGCTAGATGCTCGCTCTTTTGCTATGCCAATGTTACGATGCCTACCACTTGTTTTCAAGCCTCCCAAATTGCCATGTCAAACCTCTAACCCACCATGTCCTAGCAAACCGTTGATTGGCTATGTTACCGCTTTGCTCAACCCCTCTTATAGCGTTGCTAGTTGCAGGTGAAGATTGGAGACCGTTCCTTGTTGGAACACTATTTTATTTGTTGGGATATCATCATATTTCCTTGTTATCTTAATGCATCTATATACTTGGTAAAGGGTGGAAGGCTCGGCCTCTCACCTAGTGTTTTGTTCCACTCTTGCCGCCCTAGTTTCCGTCATATCGGTGTTATGTTCCCGGATTTTGCGTTCCTTACGCGGTTGGGTTATAATGGGAACCCCTTGATAGTTCGCCTTGATTAAAGCTTTTCCAGCAATGCCCAACCTTGGTTTTACCATTTGCCTCCTAGCATATTTTTCCCTTGGGTTTCCGGAGCCCGAGGGTCATCTTATTTAAACCCCCCCCCCCCGGGCCAGTGCTCCTCTGAGTGTTGGTCCACCTGTCAGCTGCGGGTGGCCACCAGGGGCAACTCTGGGCTGGCCTACCCGTACCTAAGACAATCTGAGTGTGCCCTGAGAAAGAGATATGTGCAGCTCCTAACGGGATTTGTCGGCACATTCGGGCGGTGTTGCTGGTCTTGTTTTAACCTGTCGAAGTGTCTTGAAGAACCGAGGTACCGAGTCTGATCGGAACGTCTCGGGAGGAGGTCTATTCCTTCGTTGACCATGAGAGCTTGTCATGGGCTAAGTTGGGACTCCCCTGCAGGGATTTGAATTTTCGAAAGTCGTGCCCGCGGTTATGGGAAGATGGGAATTTGTTAATGTCCGGTTGTAGATAACTTGAACCTTAACTTATTTAAAATGAATCAACAGTGTGAGTTACCGTGATGGTCTCTTCTCGGCGGAGTCCGGGAAGTGAACACGGTGTTGGAGTAATGCTTGCCGCAGGATTTCTCTCTAGTTATTCGACTGTGCTTTGCCTTCTCTTCTTGCTCTCTTTTGCGAACAGGATAGCCACCATATATGCTAGTCGCTTGTGCAGCTCCACACATATTTACCTTACCTTACCTATTAAGCTTAAATAGTCTTGATCGCGAGGGTGCGAGATTGCTGAGTCCCTGTGGCTCATAGATTACTATTACACCAGATGCTGGGCCTGATGATTCCGCTCCAGGTGACGCGCTTGAGCTCAAGTGGGAGTTCGACGAGGACTCTCAGCAATACTATGTTTCCTTTCCTGATGATCAGTAGTGGTGCCCAGTTGGGGTGATCGGGACCATGTCGCATGTTGGGTTATCTTTTATTTTGGCGCCGTAGTCGGGCCATGAGTGTTTGGTTGATGTAATGCTATTTTATGTACTTGATTGATATGGCGAGTGTAAGCCAACTATGTTATCTCCCCTTTTATTATCTATATTACATGGGATGTTGTGATGATTGCCTGACTTGCGACATATGCCTTCAATGCGATTATGTCTCTAAGTCGTGCCTCAACACGTGGGAGCTATAGCCGCATCGAGGGTGTTACATAGATGCACAAAGGTAAAGCAAGGAGCCTATCATGGAGCGATATACCTTTTGATCCACCGCTTTACCATTGGGATCTATGTCAAGTTGGCACTTGGTGGGCATTGGAGTGGAAGCCGGCTTGACATCACTTAGCTTGAATCTTTTGAGCATGTCTTGAGTATATTTGGCTTGATTGATGAAGGTTCCTTCTCTTCTTTGCTTCACTTCGAACCCTAGAAAGAACATCAACTCTCCCATGGAAGACATCTTGAACTTTGAGGTCATGAGAGCGGCAAATTCCTCATTGAAAGCTTTGTTAGGGGAACCAAAGATGATATCATCAACATATAATTGGCACACAAACAACTCCCCTTTGACCTTCTTAGTAAAAAGAGTGGGGTCGATTAGCCCAACTTCAAAACCACGGTCTTGTAACAACTCGGTAAGGTGGTCATACCACGCACGTGGGGCTTGTTTAAGGCCATAGAGTGCCTTATCGAGTTGATACACATGATCGGGAAAGTAGGGATCCTCAAACCCGGGGGGTTGCTTGACATAAACCAATTCATTAATGGGACCATTAAGAAAAGCACTCTTCACATCCATTTGTTGTAACTTAAAGTTATGATGAGAAGCATAAGCAATCAACATGCGAATAGATTCAAGACGAGCAACGGGAGCAAAGGTTTCACCATAGTCGATACCCTCGACTTGGGAGTAGCCTTGTGCTACCAAACAAGCCTTGTTGCGAATGATAATCCCATGGGCATCTTGCTTGTTCTTAAATATCCACTTGGTTCCAGTGACATTGTGGTTCCCCGTCGGTCTTGGCACCAATCTCCGCACTTTGTTGCGCTCGAAATTGTTGAGTTCTTCATGCATGGCATTGAGCCAATCCGGATCTTCTAGCGCCTCATAGACCTTCTGGGGTTCGACACAAGAGACAAACGCATGATGCTCACAATAGTTTGCTAATTGTATACGGGTGCTTACCCCCTTTCTTAAGCTTCCAAGCACATTCGTCATGAGATGATCCTTGGTGGAGAGCTTGGAAGCAACCTTGGCGGCACAACACTCCAATTCCTCCTCGGGGGTGAGACGAGGAGTGGTCACTTGATCATTTTGAGCGTCGTCTTGAGCTTGTTCTTGTTCTTGAACTTGCTCGGAGGAGAGAACTTGAACTTGGGCATCACTTGATGTGTCAACACCGTCTTGAGCGTGATTTTGCCCTTGGTCATGTTCTTGAGGATGAGGGCCTTCATGTTGTTCTTCGGAAGCGTGTGGGACTTGGGTTGGTGATGGCTCCACTTGAGTGGAGCTTTGTCCTTCTCCTTCGGCCACAAGGGGTTCCTCAATGGGTAGGATAAAGCCAACACCCATTCTTCTTATGGCTTGGGGAGGAATTTCATCACCTACGTCACAAGTGCCACTTTACTCCACTTGGGAGCCGTTATTCTCATCAAACTCCACGTTACATGTCTCCTCAATAAGTCCCGTGGATTTATTGAGGACACGGTAAGCATGAGAGTTTGTAGCATAACCAACAAATATGCCCTCATAAGCTCTAGCCTCAAATTTAGACAGCCGAACACCTTTCTTGAGAATGAAACACTTACACCCGAACACCCGGAAGTACTTGAGGTTGGGCTTGTTACCGGTGAGTATCTCATATGGAGTCTTGTTCAAGCCCTTGCGGAGGTAGAGCCGATTGGATGCATGACACGCGGTGTTGATGGCTTCGGCCCAAAAGTTGTACGGAGACTTGAACTCCGCCATCATGGTCCTTGTCGCATCCATCAATGTCCGGTTCTTCCTCTCCACAACACCATTTTGTTGAGGGGTGTAAGGTGCGGAATATTGATGCTTGATCCCCTCATCACTAAGAAACTCATCCAAGGTGTAGTTCTTGAACTCGGTGCCGTTGTCACTTCTTATTGTCAAGATCTTTGCATTGTGTTGACTTGTGCTTCATTCGCAAAGTCAATGACGGTTTGTTGGGTCTCGCTCTTCCTCTTGAAGAAATACACCCAAGTGTATCTTGAGTAGTCATCCACAATCACCAAGCAATACTTCCTACCCCCAAGACTATCGAAGGATGGAGGCCCAAAGAGATCCATGTGAAGGAGCTCCAAAGGCCTCTTTGAGTAAATGATAGTCGTGGGAGGGCGAGCCTTCTCATGTAGCTTTCCTTCGATACAAGCACTGCAAGCACGATCTTTAGCAAAACTAACATTCGTTAGTCCACGGACATGGTCCCCCTTGAGGATACTTTGCAAAGATCTCATATTGACATGGGCTAGACGGCGATGCCAAAGCCATCCCACATCAACTTTAGCCATTAGGCATGTCGCGGTCTTAGTGGGTCGCTCTGAAAAGTTAATCACATATAGAACGTTCTCGACATGCCCAACAAAGGCTACTTTAAGAGTCTTGCTCCACAAGAGGGCCATGGTATCAATATCAAAGAAAGTGGCAAAGCCCATGATTGCAAGTTGACGAACGGAAAGTAAATTGTATGCAAGGGACTCAACAAGCATGACCTTATCGATCGTGAGATCATGAGAGACGACCACCTTGCCAAGTACCAATACCTTGGAGGATGAGGCGTCACCCCACTCGACATTGGTGGGCATAGATGGAATCTTGTGCACGTCCACCACCAAGTCCTTGCTTCCGGTCATATGATTTTTAGCTCCGCTATCGAGCAACCATGATCCCCCATCGGAAGCAAACACCTACAAGAGATTAATGCTTGGCTTTAGGTACCCATTTTGTAATGGGTCCTTTGATGTTAGTAACAAGGGTCTTTGGAACCCAAATAGACCATTCAATGTATTCATGAGGAGAACCAACGAATTTCACATAGACATGCCCATCACTAGCACGGCATAACACATAAGAAGGATTAAAGTCGCCGGCTTTGATGCGAGGAGTGGCATTGCCCTTTTTGACAACGCCACCCTTCGCATTGTTCTTCTTCTTCTCTTTGGAGGCACTTTCTCCCTCCTTCACAAAGGTTTGCATGAGAGGAGGAGGTCGTTTGATCTTGTCATTCTTCTTCTTGTTCTTGGAGACGGGCACGTACCCAACCCCTTCCTTGGCCACAACTCCCTTTTGGTTGATCAAGAGATCGTTGAGGTTCTTCTTGCCTTGTATGCAAGTCGCAAGACCTCTCTCAAGTTTCCCCTTTAGCTTAGCGTTCTCCTCAACGAGATGCACATGCTCACAACACGGGTTAGTAGCATTTGCATTATCAATTAACATCATATGAGGAAAATTGGCTTTTTCCTTGGTTAGCTTTACTTGAAGTTGATCATGAGACTCTTTGAGGCTAGCATGAGCACCCTTCAAGACCTTGTGAGCCTTGTCAAGTAGATCAAACTCCTCTTTGAGTCTAGCAAGATCAACCTCAAGTTCGGCCTTCTCGGAGTTTAGCACATGGGAAACAATGAGGACATGATCATAATATTTCTTTAACTTAGCATGATCAACGTTGTGTGACTCCTCAAGAGCCAAACGAAGACCACGCTCTTCCTCAAGAGCATTGGAAAGATCCAAAATCTCATCGGCATAGTCACGACTATGCCCTTCCATCTTAGTGATGGTGTCTTCGTGAGCCTCGATCATGTCATTGGCTTCACCAAGTTGTTCCAAGAGAGCAACAAAGTGCTTCTTGGATTTTCCCTTGAGTTTGCCCATAAAGGCCTCAAACTCATTTGCCTCCACAGTAGCTCCCTCAAGTTCATTAATGCTATCCGTCGGAGAAGGATGATTAATGATGGTAGTTTTGATGTTGGGGGTTACCTTGTTGGTGGATTTAGCCATGAGGCACTTGGCGGTGATGCTATTGGGTGAGTCGAAGAGAGACACCCATGGAGTCGTCGCAATGGCAACGGAAGCCATGGCAACCGACTCATCACCTTCATCATCGTCATCATCCTCATTGTACTCTTATTGTACCACCAATGCCTTGGGAGAAGTCTTCTTGGTGAAGTTGCTCTTGTTGGGGAACGACTTGGCCTTGTCCTTTCGGATGAGCTTGCCATCATTGTCTTCCTTCTTCTCATACGGGAACTCCACAACAAAATGACTCACGTTGCCACAATTATAGCAAGTCCTTACACGTTGCTTGCTCTTCGTGCCACTTGAGTTGTTTTTGCTAAAGTTTGGCCTCGAGTTTTTCTTGCTCCAAAATTGCCTTGAAGTGAGTGCCATGTGTTCATGATACGCATACTTTGTATCTTTGGGGTTGCTCTCCTCTTCTTCCTCTTCTTCTTCTTCAATGGTGAGCTTGGCCTTTAATGCAAGGTTAGGCTTCTTTGCCCTTTGAGAACGAAGCACCGCATTATCGGTGGTCTTGTCCAAAATGTTCATGGCCACAAACTCATCCAACACTTCGCTTGAGGTCAAAGTGTGGAAGTCTAGTCTTTGACGAATGACGGAGGACATGGCCTTGTGGTAGGGCATCATTGCTTTGAGGAATTTGCTCTTGATCCAATTGTCATCTGTGTCCTTGCTCCTGTGATCTCGTAGTGAGACCGCGAGTTTGGTTACTCTCCGATAAAGCTCACGAGGTTCTTCATCTTCTTTCATTGCAAACTCATCGGCCTCATCTTGCACCACTTCATAGTTGGAGCGTTGAATGCTTGCGCTTCCCCGGTAGAGAGAGACAACACAATGCCATGCGTCTTTGGCCAAGGCGAAGGGCCGAAGATGAGGTAGGTCTTCGGGTGGAACTGCATCTTGAATGATGAAGAGAGCATTCTCATTGAATTGATTATCCGCGGCTTCTCGAGGAGTGAAGTTGCTTGGATCATGCAGATAGAAACCTTCTTCAATGATTCTCCAAAGGTTAGTGTTCACATGATTTAAATGACGTTTAAAGCGGTAAACCCAAGAATCAAAGTCCTCATTTTTCACAATCTTAGGGGGAGGACCGGCATGATTTAAATGAGTGGAAGGAACCGGTCCACCATAAACAAGTGGTGGTTCCACATGAGCAAAGATGCCAGTGCCATTTTTACCACTAGAAGAAGGAGTCTTTCACTACTAGCTTCCCCCTTATCGGAGATAGAATCTGTCACCTTGTCGGTGGGATCACCCACTTTCAACGGTGCAGTGGATAGTTTAAGCCCCTCAAGGAATTTAGTAAACATGCTTTCAACCTCCGTCATCATGGAGGTTTTCAATGTCTCCAAGGCCACATTGAACTCCTCACGAGAGACCGAGGTTCCCCCACTGCCCGTAGACGAGGTTAGATTCGCATCAGAGTGTTCCTCCACACCGTCTATGGTATCAACCATACTCTTCAGGCGGTAAAGTCCTTAATAAAGAGACGAGGCTCTGATACCAATTGAAAGGATCGATATGGTTGACTAGAGTGGGGGTGAATAGGCAACTAACAATTTTTAGCTTTTCTTTAGCAATTTAAACTTTGCATCAAAGTAGGTTGTCTAGATATGCAACTAGGTGAGCAACCTATATGATGCAACAAGGATAGGAACACAAGCAAGCAAAAGATATGAAACAAATAAGCTTGCACAAGTAAAGGCACGAGATAACCAAGAGTGGAGATGGTGGAGACGAGGATGTGTTGCCGAAGTTCCTTCCCTTTGAGAGGAAGTACGTCTCCGTTGGAGCGGTGTGGAGGCACAATGCTCCCCAAGAAGCCACTAGGGACACCGTATTCTCCTCACGCCCTCACACAATGCGAGATGCCGTGATTCCACTATTGGTGCCCTTGGAGGCGGCGACCGAACCTTTACAAACAAGGTTGGGGCAATCTCCACAACTCAATTGGAGGCTCCCAACGACACCACGAAGCTTCACCACAATGGACTATGGCTTCGCGGTGACCTCAACCGTCTAGGATGCTCAAACACCCAAGAGTAACAAGATCCGCAAGGGATTAGTGTGGGGAATCAAATTTCTCTTGGTGAAAGTGTGGATCGAGGCCTTCTCAACCACTCCCGAGCAAATCAACAAGTTTGATTGGCTAGGGAGTGAGATCGGGTGAAAATGGAGCTTAAAGCAATAATGGAGCTTGGGGTTGAAAGAGATAAGTCAACGGGGAAGAAGGGGAACCCTTATATAGTGTAGGACATAGATCCAACCGTTACCCACCAACCAGCCCGCGACCAGCGGTACTACCACGCCAGGCCAGTGGTACTACCGCAGGGCCGCGCGGTACTACCGCTTGCTACCAAGCGGTATTACCGCACGTCTATGCGGTACTACTGTACTGGCCCGCGGTACTGCCGCAACCCCAGCGATAGTAAG
Organism: Triticum aestivum; assembly: GCF_018294505.1. Lineage (NCBI taxonomy): Eukaryota > Viridiplantae > Streptophyta > Magnoliopsida > Poales > Poaceae > Triticum > Triticum aestivum. The sequence continues at coordinate 294,592,363 of NC_057797.1, read as the reverse complement.
GACAAAACTGACGCGCAGGGACTGAGGCGGTACTTCCGCAAGCGTGGTACTACCGCGCCTCCATGCGGTACTACCGCAAGGCAGAAATCCCCTAGCCAGGGGGGAGGAAACATTCGTGCCTACTTCTGCAAAGAAACGGAAGAAGAAAAAACCCAACACAGTAGTACTGCCGAGGGGCGGTACTACTGCCTGACAGCATAGCACGGTACTACCGCAGGGCGAAAGCGGTACTACCGCGGTAGGTGCGGATGTAAAAAATTACATCCGCCCCTACTACTACGACGGAGCGGTACTAGCCTGGTGGGCAACGGTAGTGCGGCTCCAGGGGAGCGGTACTACCGTGGGCACCTGCGGTACTACCGCGCCACCGCACGGTACTACCGTTGATGCCTATGGTACTACCGCTTTCCTGGGAGCAGTACTACCGCGACCCAACTCAGCAGCCAGAACTAGGGAGGCAAGAAAACGGAGGAAACTCCAAGAGAAGGAGGGGAAAAGAAGGAGACGTGTACGTGATGATTCCACCCAAACCTTTCCAACGCAGACCCCCTCTTAATAATACAGCTTTCCTACGACTCAAGTCCACCAAAAAGAAACGTAGAAAAGACGCCGTCTTCAACAGTCTTCGAGGGGCACCCAACCGTCTTGTGCCTAGCGATGAAATGGCTGGGATACTCAAGGCACACGATTAGTCCGCAAACGCGTTGTCATCAATCACCAAAACACCTTAGGGATAAATATGCCCTTACAGAGGTGGGACGAAAACAAACCAGACGAAAAAACCCAGCAAAATAAAACGGTTGAAAATGGTGGGACGGAAACAAATCGTACTATTCAATCAAGTCAGACATTAGGAGTAGAGATCACTGTTACCGTTACCGTTACTGCTGCTACTATTATCAAAACTATCATACTACTTTTCTACTGATCACTTTGTCGCAGATAATTAATCTCCGGGTGTGGTTGAATTGAAAACTCAGCTGGTAATACCTTCAAATATTCTTTGGCTCCCCTTGTGTCGAATCTATAAATTTGGGTTTAATACTCTACCCTCGAAAACTGTTGCGATCCCCTATACTTGTGGGTTATCAAGGAGCTGCCTGACAAAGGTTATGTACGCGAATCTCTTAGTCCTTGTGTTGTTCCTATTATACTAGTGCTGAAAAAGGATGGTACATCACGTATGTGTGTTGATTGTAGAGGCATTAATAATATTACTATTCATTATCGTTATCCTATTCCTAGGCTAGATGATATGCTTGATGAATTGAGTGGCTCTACAATATTCTCCAAAGTTGATTTGCGTAGTGGATACCATCAAATTCGTATGAAATTGGGAGAGGAATGGAGAACAACATTTAAAACTAAGTTTGAATTATATGAGTGGTTAGTCATGCCTTTGGGTTAACTAATGCACCTAGTACTTTTATGAGATTAATGGACGAAGTTTTATGTGCTTTCATTGGATGATTTGTGGTAGCCTATTTTTATGATATACTGATTTATAGCTGATCTTTCGAAGAACATTTGGAACATTCACGTGTTGTTTTATTGCTCTATGTGATGCACGTTTGGTTGGTAACCTTGGGAAGTGCATGTTTTGCACCGACCGAGTATCTTTTCTTGGCTATGTTGTTACTCCACGAGTAGTTGAAGTTGATCAAGCCAAGATTGAAGGTATTGAGAGTTTGCCGCAACCCCAAACCTTCACACAAGTGAGGAGTTTTCTTGACTCGCTGGTTTCTATAGGCGTTTTGTGAGACATTTCAGCATCATTGCTACACCTCTCAATGAACTGACAAAAGAAGGATGTGCCTTTTGTTTGGGGTACCGCACAGGAAGAAGCCTTCGCGTTATTGAAAGATAAGTTGACACATGCTCCTTTACTCCAACTTCCTGATTTTAATAAGACTTCTGAGCTTGAATTTGATGCTAGTGAGATTGGATTGGGAGGTGTGTTATTAGAAGATGGCAAACCTGTTGCATACTTTTCCGAAAAATTGAGTGGGCATAGTCTGAACTATTCTATTTATGATAAAGAATTATATGCTCTTGTGCGGACCTTAGAAACATGGCAACATTATTTATGGCCCAAAGAATTTGTTATACATTCTGATCAACAATCTTTGAGACACATTAAAAGTCAAGCAAAACTAAACCGTAGATATGCTAAATGGCTTGAATTCATTGAGACTTTCCCTTATCTCCACTCCTAAAGGAGAAGTCTCTGGTCGTGATGTTCCGTTTGGTGTTGTTTCGTTCATTCGCCTCCTCTCCCATCGATAGAAGGACTTCCCTTCCATCTCTCCTCCTGTTTTAACAAGAAAACAACTACAAAAACCTACGCACGAATGATCTTTCGCTCCCTTCCGCGAACCATCCTCTCGATCTAGATACGCCGCCGCCACCACCCTCTCGCATCTCCCCCTCTCTCGATCTAGAGACCCCGCCGTCACCGCCAACAGTCCATCTCTCAGTACCGCCACCCTCTCCCTCTTAGTCGTTCCCCTGCCTCCCACGGCGACCCAGCAGCAGGCGTGGCGGCTGATATGCAGCGGGCGGCGTGAGAGCGGCGACCTACCGAAGATACGCGAGATAACTGCTGCGGCGACTAGCATCTGAGGCAGAGGTACGATGTCCACTCCTCCCTTTGCATATTTTCTGGCAGAGTATAGAGGAGATTCAGATAGGATTGATGACCAGATTTTGTTTCCTGTGTGTGCAATGTTCGATTGTGTAGTTGTAACATCCCAAAATTTTAAATTTTGGAATGTTAATTATTTAAATAGGATTAAATAAAAACATGCTTGTGTTGCTTGTTATTAGTTAATTTTGACTAGGAATTTGAAACTTTCCCAATTATTCATTTGCATCTTGTTTTGGGTTTGAGAATATTCATAATATTTCCAATTCATATATGAGAGACGATGACATGACTTCCTCAATTAATAATATTTATGAATAATTGAATATTCTCTTATTTGGAATTTTGTTTATATTTAAAACAATCCAACTAAAAAATCTGAAGAGAGAAGGTAATATGACTCCTTCAATATTAATGAGTTGGATATGTTTTAAATGCTATTTGACTTTTTCTCAGGAATTCAGAAAATATTTGATGGAACATTTTATAGTTTCAAAGTAGAGTTTACTAAAATATTACAGGTATATTAAATAAATATTTGAGCTGAAATAAATGCTCACTATTTTCTATATTAGTGTATACATTTTTTTGAGTGTTCTCGTATTTTGTTTTAGGATGTAAATATGCATCTATCTCGCCATATTCTCTTTCTGGTGTTTGTTTAAGGAAAAAAACCAAGCCTATTCTATTCTATAAGCCCAGCCTGACCACAGCCACGACCCATGTCCTATCCGCCGCACGCGCCCGGGGTGCTCTTAATCAGTGCTGCATGCGCTGGTTGGCGATACCGGCGCTCGCTAGCGACGCCTGGCGGGCCGGCCCACTGTTCGCACACGAACACGTCATCGTGTACCCTCGACACCAGGGGTGATGCACCGCAGCTCACGTCGAAGGAGACCCGTCTGGAAGCGCGGTACGCAAGCAATCCGGCGGGTGCTTTTGAGGACCCGAAACCCCACACGCCCGGGAGGGACCCCGTCAGGGCGCGCAGCAGCTATGGGCTGCCCTAGGTCGACCTGATCGCCCCTAGGGCCTCGAGGTTCGCCACCCTGCAACAAGAAGAACAAACAAAGAACGAGGAAAAAGAAGAACTAGGGTTAGGGAGAAAAGATAAAGGATAAAAAGTGGTAGATGATTTGATCAATTGTGTGTTGTTCAATCGGCCGTCACCCCTTAGATATATAAGAGGTGACTGGACTTCCCGTTCAAGGAAAAGGCTTGGATTCACGTCCAAAACCCTAGTCAAATTCAGATTGGTTTTATCCGAACTTTTCAAAACTGATCGGTTTAAACTAGCTGCATCTTGCGGGTCTTTTTTGTGGTGGTAAATCATCTCGGATGAAAACGAGCCCAAAAACAATCTTGATCGTTTCGACGAGACGAACAACTTTCATGTTGAAGGTTTTTTGATCAGAGATCATCTTGAGGGTTAAATCGGTCGCACGAAACAGACTATTCCCTCGCGCTACCCATCAGACATGTATCTGGTGGGGCGCGCCACATCTCGCCTCGTGACAGGGCTGCACTCCAGTTGCTCTAACTTTTGCATACGAACTCGGATTTGGACAATTTTTATATCAAAATCGATCGTTTCAACGAGACGAAGACAACCCGTATACATCATTTTTTCATTTGAGGTCGTCTTGGGGGCCTAATAGGCCAAACTATACTCTGAATATAAGATCTTAGTATTTTGAGCATAGTTTCGATCTTCGAGATGAAATCGGACGATGATGACCCAAATTTCAATGATTTTCATATCAATAATACGGAACTCTTCAATGTAGATCATTTCTCCATTTGAGGCCATCTTAAATAAGTTCTTAACCGTGCCAAAATCTGGTGTCAACATCCACCAACCGAATCAATAAAGAAAATGCGAAAAAATATGATACATGATTACTGGGATTCGAACACAGCACCTATAACCACTCGAACCTTGAGGCAACAACCATCAAACCATCCTGTCACCCCTTAGATATATAAGAGGTGACTGGACTTCCCGTTCAAGGAAAAGGCTTGGATTCACGTCCAAAACCCTAGTCAAATTCAGATTGGTTTTATCCGAACTTTTCAAAACTGGTCGGTTTAAACTAGCTGCACCTTGCGGGTCTTTTTTGTGGTGGTAAATCATCTTGGATGAAAACGAGCCCAAAAACAATCTTGATCGTTTCGACGAGACGAACAACTTTCATGTTGAAGGTTTTTTGATCAGAGATCATCTTGAGGGTTAAATCGGTCGCACGAAACAGACTATTCCCTCGCGCTACCCATCAGACATGTATCTGGTGGGGCGCGCCACATCTCGCCTCGTGACAGGGCTGCACTCCGGTTGCTCTAACTTTTGCATACGAACTCGGATTTGGACAATTTTTATATCAAAATCGATCGTTTCAACGAGACGAAGACAACCCGTATACATCATTTTTTTTCATTTGACGTCGTCTTGGGGGCCTAATAGGCCAAACTGTACTCTGAATATAAGATCTTAGTATTTTGAGCATAGTTTCGATCTTCGAGATGAAATCGGACGATGATGACCCAAATTTCAATGATGTTCATATCAATAATACGGAACTCTTCAATGTAGATCATTTCTCCATTTGAGGCCATCTTAAATAAGTTCTTAACCGTGCCAAAATCTGGTGTCAACATCCACCAACCGAATCAATAAAGAAAATGCAAAAAAAAAATATGATCCATGATTACTGGGATTCGAACACAGCACCTATAACCACTCGAACCTTGACGCAACAACCATCAAACCATCCTGGCACTCTTGTATAAAGATAGAAACCAGTCCTAGTTATTGTTTTCTTTAGTAAAGCGTTGACGTATAACTGGGCTCGGGTATTTCCTATTTGGCGCTACAGGCGCCGGTTATTTCTGTTTCTGCAAACCTGCGCCTGCAGTAGCGATAACTGGGTCGGCCCATCTTTCCATATTTTTTTCTGTTGGAAACAAAAAAAGAGACGCCCGTTCTGATTCGGGGAGATTCGATGGGGCGACCTCAGGGCCGTTGGCAAGCTGAGCTAACCAACTCACCATGTTGCCTTAGCTGCACAACTAATGCTTCTTCCTCCTTTTCTTCTTAAGTGTTTTCCATTTCCTTTTTCAATTAATTTTTTATTTTCCATTTTTTCGTATTTCTATTTTATTCGCAACGGTTTTTGTTCTCCCTTTTCGTTTTCTTCTTTTTTATTCAGAATGGTTTTGTTTTATTTTTCATTCTCTTTTTTTAGCTAATATGAATGAACTGTTTTTTTCAAAAAATTGATGAACTCTTTTTCAAAATCATTGAACTCTTTTCAAAATCTATGAACTCTTTTTAAAACCGATGACCTCTTTTTTAGAATTGATGAACTTTCTTGCAGTCTATGATTTGTTTTTCAAAATCAATGATTTTTTTTGAAACTCAATGGACTTCTTTGAAAATGGATGAACTTTACAAAAATTCAATGAACTCTTTTGAAAATTGATGAACTTTTTTCAAAATCGATGAACTCTTTAAAAAACGATGAACTTTTTTTGATGACCATGATTTTTCTTTCAAAATTGATCAACTTGTTTCAAAATCTTTGAACTCTTTTTCAAATCGATGAACTTTTTTTGAAAATTGATGAACTTTTTTGAAAATGGCTGAAGTGTATAAAAAATCGACGAACTATTTTCAAAATTGATGAACTCTTTTTCAAAATCAACTAACTTTTTTAATAATCATTGAACATTTTTTCAAAATCGATGCACTTTTTTCCAAAATCGATGATGTTTTTTCAAAATTGTTGAACATTTATTAAAAACAGGTAACTTTTTTCAAAATCAATGATTTTTTTGAAAATTAATTATTTAAGAAAATACCATGAACTTTTCTAAAATCGGTGATCTTTTTCCCAAAAAAATCTTTTCAAAAAGGCTTATGTTGGTTATAAGACAATGCTTTACTAAAGAAAACATTAAATAGGACGGGTTTCTATCCTTTTGCAAGGGTGCCAGGATGGTCTGATGGTTGTTGCATAAAATTTGAGTGGTTAGGTGTTGTGTTCAAATCCCAGTAATCACATATCGTTATTCTTTTTGTTTTTTCGTCTTTCCCTTATTGATTCAGTTGTTGGAGCGCTCCTTCAGGAGGAGAGAATTCCTTAATTAACACCGTCTCCAAATTTGTTGCCTTATTTGACATTAAAAACTTTTTTCTTCCTTATTTAACACCGAGTCTAAATTTTATATCCTTTATAACACTATCGTCCATTTTAAGTCTTAGTGATGTTAAATGACACATGAAAAAACCTATTTGCCCCTCAAATCATATGTGATCAAATTTTTATGCGTATATGTGTATCCGGCCAACTCGTTTTGTGCCTCGGTCCCTGCCTTGACCGTGTTGTAGCCAAGTGCTTTCCGGCGTACAAGCGTACGAGGCTAGCTTGAGTTTTTGTTACTCTGTACACAATCGATTTTGTGCACGTACACACCAAGAAACAAGCAAGCAGACAGATGGGTCGATTCTAGTTGGACATGTACTGCTATACATACTGGACGAAGCTAGCTAAGCAGCCGATCTCTCGCTTGATTGATTCTACGTTGACTGGCTAGCTAACCAAGTTAGCGATATTATCACGGAGACTATACACAAACACACGAGGCCGTTGATGGCCACATGATCGTGTCAGCTTTGTTTATTTTCTTTTGTTTAATATATCAACTCTATTAACTTATTGATTTGTTGTATACTACTATCAATTGTGTACAGACACTAACTATTTTCACACACAAAAATGTAAAAGCACTGACATTATATTAACCACATCCAAACATAGTCGCATGATGAAGCTAAACTACCACATAACAATTTTAATCACAAATCACATTAAGGGCAAATAGGTCTTTTTAGGTGCCGTTAAGGCTTAAAATGGATAAAAATGTCGTAAAGGACATAAAATTTAGACACGATGTTAGATAGGGAAGAAAAAGGTTTTCGGTGTCAAATAGGGAAACAACATTTAAAACAGTGTCATATAAGGAATTTTCTCCCTTCAGGAGTCTCGCAACGATCAGCGCCACTTGGCGCGTTCTCAGCCACTCACCATGAGTCGCGCTCTGGGCGCTCCCTTCAGATTATATATTTTTATTTTTGCGTACGCGTTTTCGGCTATTTAAGCGGTTTCTTTTTCTATTTTTTTCGACGTTTTGGTTTTCCACTGGTCTTTCTTACCTTTTCGATAAAAAATTGAATTTTGTTTGCCCGAAAAAACATGTTTTCTTTTTTTTCCTTTCGCGAGAATCACGGTTTTGCTTCCGTGAGAGGCACGGTTTTGCTTTTGCGAGTGTCACGACCGTGCCTCTTAGAAACAGGAAAAAAACAAGTTTTATTTTTTTTCCTTTCGCGAGAGTGACGGTTTTGCTTCCGCGAGAGGCACGGTTGTGCTTTCGCGAGAGTCATGGTTGTGCCTCTCGGAAATGAAAAAACATGTTTTTTCTTTCTTTCGCGAGAGTCTCGGTTTTGCTTCCGCGAGAGGCACGGGTGTGCTTTCGCGAGAGTCACGGCCGTGCCTCTCGAAGACGAAAAAAACGTGTTTTCTGTTTTTTTTCCTTTTGCAAGAGTTACGGTTTTGCTTCCGCGAAAGTTACAGTTGTGCTTTCACGAGAGTCATGGTCGTGCCTCTCGGAAACGGAAAAATGTGTTTCCTGTTTTTTTTCGTTTTACGAGAGTCACGGTTTTGCTTTCGCGAGAGGCACGGGTGTGCTTTCGCGAGAGTCACGGCCGTGCCTCCTCGGAAATGGAAATAACGTGTTTTCTCTTCTTTTTTTTTGCCTTTCCGAGAGTTATGGTTTTACTTCCGCGAGAGGCACGGTTGTGATTTCTTGAGAGGCACGGGCATGCCTCTTTATGAAAAGGAAAAAAACTCATGCTCCTAATTCGGTTTTTTCATGAAAAAAGAAGTTCGTCAAAATCTATCAATATGAGATCTAGTTTTAAAAATCTCAACGCAAGTAATCCAACGGTGAAAGCTGTTCGAGATTTAGACACACGGTTTAAGAGATAAAATGTTTTAAATAAATGAATCTATGAAAAAAAAAACTCCTAAATTGTGACAAGTGACGTGCTGCATGTACGCCACTTATTACAATCTAAAAAGTTGAAGTGATCTTTACAACGAGTACTCCCAACTAGTGACTTCGCTTACTAGGAGTACCCAGGCGCCCACGCACGCGACTCAGCGCAGCAATCGGCCCAGCATCGCCAACAGGCCACAGCCCGTTCCACCTCTCTTTGTTTTTTTCCTCTCTCTGTCTCTTCCTATGATAGTTGGACCCCAACTTACCTTCTTCCACCCCTCCATCTGTCTCCTGTTCGTGCACGACAGCGCCGCCACGCCCAGACCGGTCTCCAGGCGATTCGAGCGACCCCGAACCCCTCGCTCCAATCTGTGGGCATCGCGTGATCCAGCTCCTTCCTCTTGCCCAATTCCCGAGGCTTCCGCTCGAGTTCGTCCCTAGAATCGAGTAAACGGACCCCGTGGATCCCCGCCGCCTAAAGCTCCTTCTCCGACGAATCTCACCGCTGCTAGTAAGCTTCGGTCCTCACGGAGCCTCTCAATGACTTCACCGTGACCTCACTCACCTCCCTCACCTCTTAATTAACCCAGGGGCACACCATATCGATCTCCCAAGGATCAACAGGAGCTCGCCATCGCCGGCTTCCATTCAACCATTCGCCACTGTTGTTGTGGGACGCCACAGCCTATACAGACAATTCCTTCCTCACCACCGCCCTGAAGCGCACCTCCATCAACTTGTACTTCTCTGAGGACCCCGGGAGGCGAAGCCAGCGTCCACCCAAGCCGCGCCGACATGTTCTGTTCTTTTCCGGTGAGCTTCGTGCTACGTCCGATTTGTTTTAGATGGCTAGGATTAGTTATGTGTTTTTTTTTCAAACTGTTTTCGCTTAGAATTTGGCCGTCCGCTAATTTAGTTCGGCAGCAGACATTTTAGAGCCACTAGTATTTTGCCACGTGGCCACATGCTATAGTAGCCACACGGTTCAGTCTCCTTTTGGGCAGATTTTTCTTCAAATTTCGTTTTGTTATATTTTCAGTTTTGTAAATCCAAATCTATCGGTTTTTTTCAAATTTAAATTTGTTCAAATTTGAATACAACCTTCCGGAGGCAATATCTTGAAAACCGTATATCCTATTCAGTTGATTCTTTTTGCCTACGAACACTTGTACCAAACACTTGCTGCTCATATCGTGTACACTTAATATTCGATATTCTTTTACCTATTTTGAATTCAAATTTGATTCAATCTTTGTTCCATTATAACTTGGATTGTAATGCTCTTATTCAATTCTTTCTTTTTGCAGATGAACACCTATGTCATATGCTTTCCATTCAACATGTTTGTTGTTTACCATATAAGTTTGAGCCTATTCTATATTGTCTCAAATATAGTCCTATATAGAAATCCTTCCATATCAATTAACTCTTTCAAGTTCATCTCCGTCACCCTATCACCTTATAGCACCATGCACACCAATATTATATATTAAGCCTATATGTATTATTCTTGTTCAACCTTGCCATATTTATTTTGTTGTTCTTTTGGTTCTTCTATATGGCATGGTTATTGACTTAGATTCTTTCATTTGCGATAGATTGCTCGGAGCATGACGAGTAGAATTATTAGGAATTATGAGTGCGACGAACTTCATCAAACGTACATGCAAGTTACACCTGGATCATCCTTTATCCTATTATTTTTCTATGCATGTAGTTCTATATCACATACCACATTATGCATGTGTAGGAATATTATGGTACTATGATATTGCCATTGAGTTTCAGCTTAGTGTGGCCTTATTGTAGATCGTGGCAGTGTATTCTTGTTATGCTATGTAGACGGGGATTGGTTCGTGTATTCATCGAGTTTATGTGAGGACTATATATAATATAACTTGAGTAAAAACATAATATTTAACTCACCTCTGTGAGGAAGTGGTATTGCATGGTGTTGAGGAAAGGCATCATGGGGTCTTGCACCTTTTCTAAGGCCATGCACCCATGAGAGTGCACCCTAAGTGGAATGTCGCCCAGGTTCAAAAGGATCAGACAGACTTAGTGACTAGTAGCTTCCATGTGCGGCCACTGGCTATATGGGCTCTGCCTTAGTTGACCAGTTGTTCGAACCCTTGCCTAGACAATGTCGACAGATGTAGCGTATATAGGTGGGATGTGGCCGTCAGGTGGTTAAGAGAAGGTAAAGTGTACTGAACTCTGCAAAGTATTAAAACTAATCATGATTAGTTGTGCCCCCGGTTATGGGCAAATTTGAGCCACTATGCCATTACTATTATTGGATGATCTTGACAGATGATACTTTAATAAAATCTGAGTGGGAAACTTAATAATGGGGATATGTTGGTATTGGATTACCCAATTCAACCATATGTGTTAATTGTAGTAAGAAAAAATAAAATTTGATTATTATCCTATGTAGTTATCAGGGAAAAAATAGCTTTTCTGCAAAACAACCACTACATTATCCTCTCGATATACCTTACATATAGATATATGTCTCTTATATCATTCCTTGTGTGACTTGCCAATACATTCAAAGTATTGACCCATTGTGGCTGCAACGTTTCATGTTGCAGATTTTAGACGACGAGTGACTGATACGATGTAGGGTTACCATGTCTATACTTGACATTTGCCTGTGGTGTTGATGGACTTCATGGAGTTTTTATTTGCTTTTCCGCTGTGTTTTGTTTGTAAGCTAGCCTTGGGCTATGCAGGTATGTAACATTTAAATTCTGGATCTACGATGTAATATTATGACATCACTACAAAAAATACACTTCTGTGATGATACGTATTTGTCACAGTAGGTCACGTTTTCTGTCATGCATGTACATCCATGACGATTTTATGATAGAATCAAGATAGTCATACATGTGCTGTCGTAGAAGTGTTCCATGACATTACCAAAATTATCATCACGGATGTGTCCACTTCCATGATGATAAATGGCGCGTCATGGAAGTGCTTTCGTCAAGGGTGACTGACATGTGGCATCCACCGTAACGGGTCGCCGTTAAGCTATCGGGTCCAGTTTTAGATCCGATAACCCGCTAACAACCCGGACCAATGAGGATTTTCCAGGTGTAAAATTCTCATTGGCCAGAGGAAACACGTGTTGGCTCACCGTTGGGACATATGTCATCCATCCATTGGACAGGAGGCACCTATGATACGTCGACACGTGGAACGGCCCAACAGAGACCCATTTCGGTGAAAAGGCCGGCCTGTTTGACTTGGTCAAAAGGTAATGGGCCGGCCCACGAAAAGCTTACTAACGACATGTTCGCATATAGCCCATTTATGGCCCACTAACTCACTGCCCGTTACGACCTATCGGAATTAAGCCCAGTAGCTTCATCTGGGCCGTCCAATATGATTCCAGCCCCTTGTAACATCCAGCCCATGTATGGCCCATGATGTCTTTCGGCCCATACGAGGCCATTTGTAACTCTTGGCCCATTAATGGCCTGTGGTGAATCTGGCCCGCAATGAACAATGTACCGCTTTATACCCATTAACGACCCATTATTCCATTGGGTTGTTTCCAACCCGTGTTATATTTCGGCCTTCTCAGGGCCCATTTATTCTTGGGCTTATTTCCAGCATTCAGTTACTTACGGCCCGTTACTGGCCTTTTCTGCTTGTGGGCCAAATTTAGCCCGTGGTTACAATCGGCCCATTTGCGGCCTGTTAATCCGTTGGGCCGTTTTCATAGCGTCATCAAATACGGCCGATTAACGATGGCCCGTTATTGTCGGTCCATGAATGGACGATTCCAAATCTAGCCCGTTTACGGCCCATAATGCAGTCTGTTATTGGCCCATGTTTGGCCGATCGATCATATACCCCGTAGAAGGCCCATTGATGCTACGGCCCGTAGAAGGCCCATTGTTTCTACGGCCCGTAGAAGGCCCATTGTTTCTACGGCTCGTAGGAGGCCCATGGTAACTACAGCAAATATGTAGCCCATGGTTATTGTGGCCTACTTTTAAAAAATAGGTTATTGCGCCCACTAGCAAAATGGGAAAAAGAACTGCACTGATTACAAGCAAAAAATAAACAAGACAACAAGGAAATAAATAAGCAAGCAACTTACACTAGGCTATCACGGCTATTACACATATTACATTCACCGGCATCAAAGTTCACCACCAGTGCAAATATAGGTAACAAAGCAGTATATCATGTACACTAGTTGTCAAAGTTGGCGACTAGTGCAAATAAACGCCGCAGCAAAACAAGTCCAGAACTGAAACCACTTCAGAAGAGCTCAAGAAACAATATCCTGGGTACCCATAATACTGGCAAGATGCTTAGCAAGCTTAGTAATTTTCTCTTGTTTGGCACTTAAATGCTCCAGCACTTGCTGTTGCACCAGAAAGTATGCATCTGAATTCTGCAGGGACTTCCTCAGTCCTTCGGCTTCCTATCGCATAATATCTGATCGATGTCTTTCAACTTGAAGTTGAGAATCAAGAAGCCAAACTAATTCAGGCAGCAAGTTCGAAGAGCCGGTGCCAGCAGTAGTAGCCAGTAACTCGAACACTACATCAAGATAGGACTTTGGGGTTGTCTCAGTGTCTTCAATATAGTTTTTATCAGCTTTCTTGTAGACCAACAGGGATGTCTCATTATCTTGAACCTTATCTGCATTACTTCCTTTACCATTGCATAACGGGGTACTCTTCTCCAATATTTTATCCGCGTTCTAAAAGAGAAACAAACAAACACATCACAGGTTTACCATGTTGTATATGAAACTCATTTTCGTAAACCAGTTCAGTAGTAAGGTGGACATGATAACAGCATGAAACAAATATATATCTATGTAGAATGGTCACTGTATGGTCTATATCATTCTAGTTTATGTTGCCAAATCAAGATAGAGACAGTTCGAATCATATCTATTTAAGATAAAGTAGCATAGACAGAATATAAGTGTGGGAAACTACATAGCAGTAACAACACTTGTAATGTGCATGGCACGAGAACATAACTGTTTATTCAATTGAAACTTAAATCAACATAGAGCAAGTTACAACAGCAAACACATTAAAGAAATAGGTTTAAAACATACCTATTGCGCCATTGGAGTTTCAGTTGCATCCTTCAAATTTGAAATTAGTTGGTATGAGTAAATACAGTGATGCAAGAGCAAACCCATAGCTACGGAACCTGACCTGAGAACCATTCTTCTTCTGCTTTAAGCGTTGACTTGGGGTTCGGAGTGGTGGTCCTCGTGCTTTGGGCACTGCAGTTGCCTTACTAACTGCTCGTGTTTGGGTGCTCTGTGGTGGAGACAGTGTTGGGTCATCTGGAACTGGGTTACTATCTGATGGGGTTGGGGTTAGAAGGGGTGTAGTTGGTTCTCTGTCCAACTGGGTAGGGGTACATGCTACCTCTTGAGCACTGCGTTGGATTTCCTTGAAGAGGAAAGGATGATGCACCAAAGTAACGTAAGTATTTCCCCCAGTTTTTGAGAACCAAGGTATCTATCCAGTAGGAGGCTACGCGCGAGTCCCTCGTACCTGCACAAAACAAATAACTCCTCGCAACCAACGCAATAAGGGGTTGTAAATCCCTTCACAGTCACTTAAGAGAGTGAGATCTGATAGATATGATAAGATAATATTTTTGGTATTTTTGTGATAAAGATGCAAAGTAAAATAAAAGCAAAGTAAAAATCAAAGGAAATAACTAAGTATTGGAAGATTAATATGATGAAGATAGACTCGGGAGCCATAGGTTTCACTAGTGGCTTCTCTCAAGAGCATAAGTATTTTACGGTGGGTGAACGAATTACTGTTGAGCAATTGACAGAATTGAGCATAGTTATGAGAATATCTAGGTATGATCATGTATATAGGCATCACGTCCGAGACAAGTAGACCGACTCCTGCCTGCATCTACTACTATTACTCCACTCATCGACCGCTATCCAGCATGCATCTAGAGTATTAAGTTCATGAAAACAGAGTAACACCTTAAGCAAGATGACATGATGTAGAGGGATAAATTCATGCAATATGATAAAAAAACCCATCTTGTTATCCTCGATGTCAACAATACAATACGTGCCTTGCTGCCCCTACTGTCACTGGGAAAGGACACCACAAGATTGAACCCAAAGCTAAGCACTTCTCCCATTGCAAGAAAGATCAATCTAGTAGGCCAAACCAAACTGATAATTCGAAGAGACTTGCAAAGATAACCAATCATACATAAAAGAATTCAGAGAATATTCAAATATTGTTCATAGATAATCTTGATCATAAACCCACAATTCATCGGTCTCAACAAACACACCACAAAAAGAAGATTACATCGAATAGATCTCCACAAAAGAGGGGGAGAACATTGTATTGAGATCCAAAAAGAGAGAAGAAGCCATCTAGCTAATAGCTATGGACCCGAAGGTCTGAGGTAAACTACTCACACTTCATCGGAGGGCTATGGTGTTGATGTGGAAGCCCTCCGTGATGGATGCCCCCTCCAGCGGAGCTCCGGAACAGGCCCAAGATGGGATCTCGTGGATACAGAAAGTTACGGCGGTGGAATTAGGGTTTTGGCTCCATATCTGACCATTTGGGGGTACGCAGGTATATATAGGAGGAAGGAGTACGTCGGTGGAGCAACATGGGGCCCACGAGGGTGGAGGGCACGCCTGGGGGGGGGGGGGTAGGCGCGCCCCCCTACCTCGTGGCCTCCTCCTTTATTTCTTGACGTAGGGTCCAAGTCTCCTGGATCATGTTCGGTGAGAAAATCACGTTCCCGAAGGTTTCATTCCGTTTGGACTCCGTTTGATATTCCTTTTCTTCGAAACCCTAAAATAGGCAAAAAAAACAGCAATTCTGGGCTGGGCCTCCGGTTAATAGGTTAGTCCCAAAAATAATATAAAAGTGGATAATAAAGCCCAATAATGTCCAAAATAGTAGATAATATAGCATGGAGCAATCAAAAATTATAGATACATTGGAGACGTATCAAGCATCCCCAAGCTTAATTCCTGCTCGTCCTCGAGTAGGTAAATGATAAAAACAAATTTTTTGATGCGGAGTGCTACTTGGCATAATTTTAATGTAATTCTTCTTAATTGTGGTATGAATATTCAGATCCGAAAGATTCAAGATAAAATTTCATATTGACATAAAAATAATAATACTTCAAGCATACTAACTAAGCAATTATGTCTTCTCAAAATAACATGGCCAAAGAAAGTTCATCCCTACAAAATCATATAGTTTAGTCATGCTCCATTTTCGTCACACAAGAATGCTCTCATCATGCACAACCCCGATGACAAGCCAAGCAATTGTTTCATACTTTAGTAATCTCAAAACTATAAAATTTCACGCAATATATGAGCGCGAGCCATGGACATAGCACTATGGGCGGAATAGAATATGATGATGGGGGTTATGTGGAGAAGAAAAAAAGGAGAAAGTCTCACATCAATGAGGCTAATCAATGGGCTATGGAGATGCCCATCGATTGATGTTAATGAAAGGAGTAGGGATTGCCATGCAACAGATGCACTAGAGCTATAAATGTACGAAAGCTCAACAAAAGAAACTAAGTGGGTGTGCATCCAACTTGCTTGCTCACGAAGACCTAGGGCACTTGAGGAGGCCCATTATTGGAATATACAAGCCAAGTTCTATAATGAAAAATTCCCACTAGTATATGAAAGTGAAAAAACAAAAGACTCTCTATCATGAAGATTATGGTGCTACTTTGAAGCACAAGTGTGGCAAAGTGAAAGTGCGTTATATCGACTAGAGGGGGGTGAATAGGTGATTTTTATGAAATTCTTCACTGAGGAATTTGTCGGTGAGGAAATTCCTTAGTGAAGAACTACTAGCAGCAGAATAAGTACTCACAAGTAAACATAACTGAAGACAAGCATGGTCATCATGATGAAATGAAGACAAGCACAGAGTACTGAAAGCGTAATCACAGGATAACACATGATGAAGACAAACAGAATGAAGAAATTGAACTGAGGAAATTGAGAAAGTCTTCAGTCAAAGTCTTCAAACACAGATAAGAACAAGCGTACAACACAGTTATGAGGAAATGAAAGAGTTGAGGAAATAGAACCAGTAAGCTTGGTGAAGACAATGATTTGGTAGACCAGTTCCAACTGCTGTCTCAGTTGTACGTCTGGTTGGAGCGGCTGAGTATTTAAACTCGAGGACACACAGTCCCGGACACCCAGTCCTGAGCACGCAGCTCAGGACACCAAGTCCTCACCGTATTCTCCTTGAGCTAAGGTCACACAGACCTCGCCCAATCACTCATGGTAAGTCTTCAGGCGACTTCCAAACCCTCACAAACTTGGTCACTCGGCGATCCACAATTCCTCTTGGATGCTCTAGACCATGACGCCTAACCGTCTGGAAGAAGCACAGTCTTCAAAGGTAACAAGCGTTGGATCCACGCAGGATCAATCTCTTCAGTGATGCTCAATCACTTGGGGTTTGTAGGTGTTTGGGTTTGGGTTTTTCCTCACTTGATGATTTTCGCTCAAAGTCCTCGGAGGATGGGTTGCTCTCAAATGACAAGTGTCAGTTTCTCTCGGAGCAGCCAACCAGCTAGTGGTTGTAGGGGGCGGCTATTTATAGCCTAGGGAGCAGCCCGACATGATAAGACATAAATGCCCTTCAATGATATGACCGTTAGGTGGATAGATATTTTGGGAAAGCTGGCACATAGCACAGCAATGGTCGGAATTTTGAGTAGAAAAATCCTCAGGGCTATCATGTTCCTCACTGTGTAGACAATCCGCACTGGCGAATTTCTAACTCCTCAGTCAGAACAAATTCCTCAGAGACCAGAAGAACTTCGTCTCTGTCACTGAAGAATATGACTGGACTGTATGAGATTTCCAATGGCTTCACTCGAAGGGATTGGTAGGTATAGGATATTGAGTTGAGCATCACATGGAAATTTTTCCTTAGTATTTCCTTGACCCCCTTTAACAGTACGGTGTTTCCTATGACTCAAGAAAGAGCAAATGAAACTACGGAAACAAAAGTCTTCACGCTTCATGTTCCTCGAATGAATACCAAGTCTTCACGGTCACACCAATTTCTTCACTTTCAAAGTCTTCAGAAAGTCTTCAGAAATCCAAAGTCTTCAGTCGAAGAACTTCATTTTTAGGGGTCGACTTTCTCTGTAAATATTAAACTCCTCATAGACTTATAGACCTGTGTACACTCACAAACGCATTAGTCCCTTAACCTATAAGTCTTCAATACACCAAAATCACTAAGGGGCACTAGATGCACTTACAATCTCCCCCTTTTTGGTGATTGATGACAATATAGGTTAAGTTTTCAACGGGGATAAACATATGAAGTGTAAATACTGATATTGAGGAATTTGATTGCAAGATATAGAAGAACTCCCCCTGAAGATGTGCATAGTGAGGAATTTGCTTTTGAAGAAATGCACACTTCAAGAGTTGAATCATGGAGATCTCCCTCTATATCTTGTAATTCATACACGCATTTGACATATAACAGTGAAGAATTTGAAATGCATGATGAAATATGGTGACTGATGTAATTCAGCATGCGTGCATTAGCATATATGAGGAATAAGCATGCAGAAAAACATATCAGAAGAATCAGAGCACCATCGGGTTTAAGTTTACAACTCGATCCAATAAAGTCTCAGAAGAACGAGAGTTGTAACTCAACAAATAACGCCCATATAGAAAGACCTGGTTGAAGACTAACTCAAAATTCTCCCCCTTTGTCATCAAATGACCAAAAGGATTGAATATGAGGACTAACGCCCCTGAAGAATATCAAGTTGATGAAGGAGCGCCAGCGTTGTTGGGGTCGTTTGTCGTAGTAGGGCCTGCCGCAGTGTCGTCCAAGTCTTCATTCTCATCAGTGTCGCGCGATGAAGAATATGAGCTGGCCACCAGAGAAGGAACCTTGACCTTCTTGAATTTCTTCGGTGGAGGTGCAGACCAGTCAAAATCTTCCTTGAGACCCATTTTCTTCAGATCGTCTTCACCATACAGATGTGACAGTATTGCCCAGGTGCGACCGAAAACTTCATGGAGGTAGTAATGGTTTTTCTTCACTGCATTGTGTGTAGCAGTCATGTTGTGAAGAAATGAACCAAACTGACGCTTAACCCATTTATGATTTTGATCCACCTTCTGGTGAAGACTAAGCAGAAGCTCACGATCAGTCATCACACGAGGAGCAGTGGCTTGAGGAGTAGACTTGGGTGCATTGGCAGAGTCATGTGTGGCAGAGTCATCATTGGTGGAATAAGAGGCAGCTTTGCGAAACTGACCATCCAATGGATGAATGCCTTCATCTATAACAGCTGGTGCCTTGCCCTTTTCATCAATTGACAAATAGGTCTGCTTGAGGACTTCAATCGGGGGCAAGTAGCTGAGATGATTCTGAAAATCAGCTTTGTAGTTGAGTGAAGACCTTGTCCTGAGGAATCTCATAATCCAAGGTGCATAAGGCTTCAGCTCAAACGGAGACAGTGCAACATTTGCCAGAGTCCTCATGAAGAAATCGTGATAATTGACAGGAATGCCATGAACGATGTTGAATACTAGATTCTTCATGATGCCAATAATTTCCTCATCAGATGAGTCGTGGCCTTTGATAGGACTCATTGTCCTCGTAAGAATACGATAGACAGTTCTGGGCACATAAAGTAATTCCTTCACGAGGAATTTGGTTCTTGGTGCCTGACCTGGCTTCAAAGGTTTCATCAGAACCTGCATGTAGTGATTTGTAAGCTCAGGTTCACTGTAGATGCAATGAGCTTCTTCAAGGGGAGGACTGAGTGGTAAGGCACGAAGCAATTCAGAAGCTGGTGCAGTGTAGTGAGTGTTTTCAGACATCCAGTCCAACACCCATGAATTCACATCTTCAGAATCTCCTGTGATGTGCAGCATTGCATAAAATTAAAGAATCAGTTCTTCATTCAATCACAGATGTCAGAGCAAAAGTTTAACAATCCAGCATCATGAAGAACACTGAGGACTGGCGCGAAGCACGACAGAGATTCCATATCCACGTGAGGAATGTGCTCATGGTAGAAGATTTTCTCTTTGTTGAACAGCACTGAGGAATAGAAATGGGCTTGACTAGCAGTCTAGAAACGCCTCTTCCTAATGCGAGCAGAGTTATAAGGGTTGTAGTCTTCGAAGAATACATGCTCGCCGAAGAAATCATCAGCCTTGAACTTTTGCTTGCGTGAGAATGGATCCTTTGGCTTGGGCAGAGGAGTGTCAGTGAGTTGCATCACGACCTCAGGAATCGCAAACTCAGGTTCTTCAGGCTGAGGAATTTCTGGTTCCTCTTTAGTGGCAGTATGCGTCCTTAGATGTTCAACAGCAGCAGTTTCTTCAGCGCTAGTGGCTGGAATTTCCTCATGTACAGATGAAGTGGGGTGAGTTTCTTCAGAGCCCATTTGAATAGTTTGTGCGGGGGACTGAGGTATTTGCTGCAATGGTGTGAATATTGGAGAGTTTGGATGCTGACTTTCCCAGAATTCATCACTCATCACTGGTGTGGAGCAGCCAACCTCCACATCTTCATCTTCCATTTCTTCAACGCCAGCCTCTTCAGCTGTGAACTGAGGCATATGCGAGGAGATAACAGGTGTTGAAGGGATCGTATCCACTTCAATTTCTTCATCAATCTGCTCTGACGAAGAAGCAAAATGATTTCCTTCATCAGATCCGCTAGGGATCTCATATTCTTCACTGAAAGGAACAAGGTCCTTTGATGGCATGGTTGAGATCGGAACAACATCAATGGGATTAGCAAATGAACTGGTCAAAGGCTTCATCTTCTTCAGAGCTGAAGAATCTGAAGTAGCTGATACTTTCCTTTTCTTCACTGCTGCATGCTCTGCAGCCTTGGTCTTCTTCACATCTGATGCAGATGGAAGGATCGGAGTTGGTGTTGGCGAGGAGGAGCAGAGGAATCTGGTTAATTTTCTTCAAGCACAACTGATGCAGTTGCCCTGATTTCTTCACTTTCTTCAGGCGCACCACTAGTGGATGCCCTGGCAATTTCTTCAGTGGATGGAATGCAGTCATCAGCCCTGGAACTCACATTTTCTTCAGCAGCCTGATTTTCATCAGCGGTGCTGGCATGTTCTTCAGTCGGTTGAGCAGATGCTTCAGCCTGAGGAATTTCCTGTTGCGTTGGGGCAGCAACATTGGAAGTGAAGTTATCAGCAAGTCTCACAAAACGAACTTTAGCTCCAAGCCAATCAGCATGGTATGCGTCAAATTCATCACTGAGTTTCTTGATCTCATATTGAGTAGTGGCAAGTTCTTCAGTTGTCATAGAGACAACGTTTTTCTTCAGATAGCGCTCCTTTTTGTACTGCGCTTTCTTGATCTGCCTGGCCTTCTCAAATTTCCATTTTTCCTCTTGTATGAAGTGGGTCAGCATGTGACTTTGGCCAGGAGTCAGCTTGAAGTCAGGCATGGGAGTGTTGGGGTCCTTGTGCCAAACGTTAATGTATTCGAGGATCAACTTGGGATCCAAAAGAAGTGGCACATTTGTTCCCTTGGCTCTAGCGGCCCTGACTTGCCTATCTCTG
The DNA here is from genome assembly GCF_018294505.1 of Triticum aestivum. Taxonomy (NCBI): domain Eukaryota; kingdom Viridiplantae; phylum Streptophyta; class Magnoliopsida; order Poales; family Poaceae; genus Triticum; species Triticum aestivum. Next base: position 294,571,035 of record NC_057797.1, on the reverse strand, counting down.
ATGATTTCAGCAAGTTCATAATCATCAGCTTCATCTTCTTCAGACGACACTTGGAAGGCGACCTGCTTCTTCTGAGGACTAGGGCGGGGACCTCGTCCAGCGGTGGCCTTTGTCTTCAGTAGAGAGGGTCCCGTTGAGGAATTTGGTGCAGCTGAGGAACTAGCTGAAGCCCCTGAGGCAATTGAGACGCCTGTGGTCCTTGGACACATAGCGAGATGCACAGGTGCAGAGGACTTTGTTGGAGCGGCCGAAGACTTTGGCGGAGGAGCTGAGGACTTTTGAGGAACAGGAGCAGCATGAGGAATTTGCCGTGAGGGCTTTGAGGATTCTGGCCGTGAGGGCATTGCTGAGGAACTTGGCCTTGAGGGCACTGTTGGTGAAGCACTTGGCTTGCGCGCATGCTTCTTTGACATAGCCTTCTTTGGCTTGATAGCAGAGGCCTCAACAGAGGCAGCAGTAGTAGAGTCTTCATTGAATTTCCTCAGTGCTTCTCTAGCTTGCTTAGCCGACTTGGCTTGGCGCTTGGCCCATTCATCAGGATAGTCCTCACCGCGCTTGAGGCTGGTGGGATCTGCTATTTGGACAGGTGCCAATGGAGGTCTTGGGCATGGAGTATTGAGTGCGAATTTCTTCATGTATTTGGGAGTGACATATCTGTACTCCCTCCACTCTCTAGCCCATCTCCTTTCTATCTTCTGAATGCACACCTTGCGCTGATTTTTGTCTTCCTCAGGAGGTGTGCAGTACCCAACATATATATCATCAGGGATCTCAAACGCTGTGTTGACCTCAGCCCTCTTTCCTCCTTTCCGTGGCTTCTTACCGCCAGCCATTTTCTTCAGTTGACGAATTTGAACAATTGAATTCTCTGAAGAAGTATGCAACTTCTCTTCGAGGAACGCTGCAAATGAGTTAAGTAGATGAGAACCTAGTGATTCAACGGCTGACTTGAGTACCTATGAACAAAGTATAGTTGCGAGGAATTTGGAGAGGTCATATGCGTTCTTAGAAGGTTTTGTAAAAAGAACAAGTTTGAGGAATTTGACCAGATGAGTCTTGAAGAATTTCACTAAGCGTGCGTTGTCTTAGGTTCCAGAGATGTGTAGATAAAAAAATCCACACATTTGAGGAATCTTGAAGAAAAACATAGCTTAGAGAAACAAATCAAGAACAGATGATATGTGAGGTGTTTTAGTGTGTGAAGATATGAAGAAAAACACCTTTGAAGATTTTGTAGATAATCATTCGAATCAACGAGTGTAGTAAAATTAACTTTTAATTACCCTGGATGAAGAACACGACGAACAATGAAGTGGAGAGGTGAAGTTCGTCTGTGTAGATCTTCCACACCCTAACTTAGCGGAGGAAGACGGCTACAACTGCGGCGGAGTGAAGATTTCCGCGGCCGGTGCGAGTACGATGACGACGAGGTCAAGGCAGTGAAGCTCTTCCTCACCGGCGACGATGAAGTATCGGCGGCGCTAGGGTTTGAGAAGCTCGAGCTGGAGAGAGGTTGAGCGGAGTAAAAAAAGTGAGGAAGGGGAAGAGGGGTATTTATAGCCACGGTGAAAAACTGTTCGCCCGAAGAAATTGGACGAACGTGCCCGTGACCCTTCTCATTCGCTTGACATGTGTCACCCACGTACTGAGAGGTGGAGATCGTGTGCGATCGTGGGTGAATGGATAAGTGTATCGTGGGATGCAGAACGGTTTGAGCGGCAAAGCCAAAAATTTAGATAAGATAGGTTTTAAAGTTTCGTTCGCAATTTCTTCAGCTGACAAGGACACGGTGAAGATTTTGAACGAGTTTCAAATATAATGCACATGAAGAATTTGTGAACAGATTGGGTTGAGTTTAGCATAGAGGGGGAATGGTCCGATACATTCACTTAGCAAAAAGAAAAACTTGAAGAATTAGCAATAAGTGAATGCTGTAGAGGACATAAACTCATATATATATAGCCAATGAAGAAAAACGACGGAAACAGTGAAGACAATGCAAAGTATAAGAATGATGATTTCAGACACCGCATACAATTATTGTAGGGTTCTGAGAATCAAATTCTTCGTTAATTTCTTCACACTAAGAGTGTTATTCTTCATTGATTGAAGAAAAACGCTTCTTCATGTGTTGCACATCTAAGTCATCAATTTTGCATAAGTGTTAGGATGAGTGTCCTTTTCAAAGAACATTCGAAGATTCTAGGATATTTATCTCACACCGCAACTTGCTAAATCTCTTCTCATCCAAGGGCTTTGTGAAGATATCGGCTAGCTGTTCTTCAGTCTTCACATGCTCAATAGAAATGTAGCCCTTCAACACATGATCACGAAGAAAATGATGACGAATCTGAATGTGCTTTGTCTTCGAGTGCTGAACTGGGTTGTGAGCAATCTTGATGGCACTCTCATTGTCACAGAAGAGAGGCACATACTTCATGTTGACGCCGTAGTCCTTGAGAGTTTGTTTCATCCATAGCAATTGAGCACAGCAAGAACCCGCGGCAATGTACTCAGCTTCAGCAGTAGATAGTGATACACAGTGCTGTTTCTTCGAGGACCAACAGACCAAAGATCGTCCGAGAAAATGACATGTACCAGATGTTGACTTGCGGTCCACACGATCACCAGCATAGTCAGAGTCAGAATATCCAATGAGACCAAAAGCCGAGCCCTTGGGGTACCATAATCCAAGTGTTGGTGTGTGAGCTAGATATCGAAGAATATGCTTCACAACCTTATGGTGTGATTCCTTTGGTGTAGCTTGAAATCGGGCACACATGCAAACACTAAGCATTATGTCTGGCATAGATGCACATAAGTACAATAAAGAGCCAATCATGGAGTGGTATACCTTATGATCAAAGTCGATACCATTTTCATCAGTATAGATGGCCATTTGTGGGCATAGGAAATTTGACGCCTTTGCAATCTTGCATGCCGAATTTCCTCAGTACATCCTTGAGGTATTTCTCCTAAGATATGAATATGCCATTGCGTTGTTGACGAATTTGAAGACCTAAGAAGAATGTCAACTCTCCCATCATAGACATTTGATATTCTTCACTCATCATATAGGCAAATTCATCACCATAACGTTGGTCAGTACAGCCAAAGATAATATCATCAACACATATTTGGCACACAAACAATTCACCATCATAAGATTTAGTGAAAAGAGTAGGGTCGAGTGAACCGGCTTTGAAGCCTTTCTTCATGAAGAATTCCTTCAAGGTATCATATCACGCCCGTGGGGCCTGCTTGAGGCCATAGAGGGCCTTGTTGAGTCCGAAGACTTTGTCAGGATTCTTTGGATCTTCAAAACCTGGGGGTTGAGCAACATATACTTCTTCCTCAAGCTTACCATTGAGGAATGCACTTTCCACATCCATTTGATATAAAGTGATATCATGATGGTTAGCATAAGCAAGTAATATGCGAATAACCTCAAGTCTAGCAACAGGTGCAAAAGTTTCATCAAAATCAATTCCTTCAACCTGTGTGTAGCCTTAAGCTACGAGCCGTGCCTTATTCCTCACCACAAGGCCATTTTCATCTTGCTTGTTGCAGTAGATCCACTTTGTGCCAATGATATTGTGCTTGCGAGGATCTGGACGTTTGACCAGTTCCTAGACATTGTTGAGCTCGAACTAATGTAATTCTTCTTGCATGGCCTGAATCCACTCAGGCTCCAGAAATGCTTCATCTACCTTAGTGGGCTCTGTGATAGAGACAAAAGCATAGTGCCCACAAAAGTTAGATAAATGTGAAGCTTTTGAGCGTGTGAGAGGACCTGACGCTTTGATGTCATTGATGATTTTTTCAACTTGCACTTCTTTTGCAATGCGAGGATGAGCTGGTTGTCGTTGATGAATTTGATCAGCATTCTCTTCAGCACCATTTTCTTCAGTATTTTCTTCAGGTGCATTAGCTCGACGTTCTTCATGTTTTGGAATGAGTTCTTCAGTAGATTCTTCAGTAGGAATGACATCCTCAGTAGCCTTGAACTTGATAGTTTCCTCAGGTGCTGGTTCATCTATCACAGTAGGTAGGTGCTCTCTTTGCGAGCCATTAGTTTCATCGAACCGCACATCTACAGTTTCAACAACCTTGTGAAGAACGTTGTTGAAGACTCTGTAGGTGTGTGAGTCCTTTCCGTAACCAAGCATAAAACCTTCATGTGCTTTCGGTGCAAATTTTGAGTTGTGATGAGGATCTCTAATCCAACATTTAGCACCGAAGACTTTGAAATAACTTACATTAGGTTTCTTATCAGTGAGGAGTTCATAGGCAGTCTTCTTGAAGAATTTGTGAATATATACTCTATTGATGATGTGGCACGCAGTATCAATTGTCTCAATCCAGAACCGACGAGGCATTTTGTATTCATCAAGCATAGTGCGAGCCATCTCAGCAAGAGTCCTGTTCTTGCGCTCCACAACACCGTTCTGCTGAGGAGTGTAAGGAGCAGATAACTCATGAGTAATACCAAGTTCATCAAGATAGTCATCTAGACCAGAATTCTTGAACTCGGTTCCATTGTCACTTCTGATGTGCTTGATCTTCACACCAAAGTTGGTTGAAGCCCTCGAGGAAAATCGTTTGAAGACTTCCTGCACTTCATGTTTGTAAGTAACAATGTGTACCCATGTGTATCGAGAGTAATCATCAACAATAACAAAGCCATATTGAGATGCATCATTTGAAACAGCAGAATAATGATTAGGACCGAAGAGAACCATGTGAAGAAGTTCAAATGGACGAGTAGTGATCATGATAGTCTTCGCTGGATGCTTAGCCTTTGTCATCTTCCCAGCTTCACAGGCTCCACATAGGTGATCCTTGAGGAACTTGACATTCTCGATGCCAATGACATGCTTCTTCTTTGCAAGTGTGTGCAAATTCCTCATGCCTGCATGACCAAGTCATCGATGCTAGAGCCAGCCTTCTGAAGCTTTTGCAAGTAGGCACACGGCTGGTTGTGGTCCTATAGAGAAATCAACAATATACAGGTCTCCTCTCCTAAAGCCTTCGAAGACTTTGGAATTGTCGGCTTCCATAACTACAACACAATGGTACTTGCCAAAGACAACAACCATATCGAGATCACAAAGCATTGAGACAGACATGAGGTTGTATCCTAAGGACTCGACAAGCATGACTTTGTCCATGTGTTGATCCTTTGTGATCGCAACCTTACCTAGACCTAATACCTGACTTTTGCCTTTGTCAGCAAAGATGATATGCTTCAGATGCGACTGAGATAATGGAGCATCCATCAATAGATTCTTGTCAGCAGTCATGTGATTTGTACATCCACTATCGAGGACCCACTCAATGGCTTTGGGTTGATCATCCCGCAGATGAATTAGTGCAGCTTACAAACTCATATACTTCATCAGTGAAGAATATGACATCAATTCATAGATCAATTTCATCAAGCAAAAGAACAGATGAAGCAGTACGAGGACGTGAGAAATGAAAGTTCATTTCTTCATGGTTAGCCTGCGTCCTTTCAGGCATGCTCAGGTCTACAGCAAATTCTTCACACGATTACGTACGTCTGGAGACCTGACCCTGCAGAAGAGATTAGTTCCTTTTCTTCACCACCCACATCTGAAGGGGTGGAAAAGAGTTCATCATTCTGCGAGCTCCATACGAGAAGGATGACATAGAAGCCATTCCATTTCGTTTCACATAAGAGGGGTTAGAGTAAGCATAAGAGTAAGCAGAGAAATTCTTCGAGGACTTATGGACATAATGATTTGAAGAATAATGCACATATCCATAATCCTTAGATCTTTCATGCGAAACATACGGGTTAGCACGATGATGTTCATATGAGGACTTTGATCCTTTTGAGGAATATGACCCATGTGAGGAGTTTGGTCCGTATGAGGACTTGGATCCATATGAAGAATTTGGTCCATATGAAGAATTTGATCTGGGGTTCCTATACTTCACAGGTGGCGTCATGATGACATTCACCTGAAGATTTTCAAGGAATCTTTTGGGAACCCAGATTTTCTTCATAGGGGAACCGTTCCTGCAGTTAGTGCCAACATATCTAGCAAATACTTCACCATTCTGATTTTTTGAACAGTTTATAGTTGGAGTCAAATGATACTAGGTAAGTTAGATGTATCAACTGGAGGTCCCTTTGTAGCAACCCATGTAGTTTTGGTGTACTACTAAGGCTTCCAATATGTACCATCAGCATTAAGTTTCCTCTCAAAGGCAATACCCTCTTTCCTAGGGTTCCTGTTGAGGATCTACTTTTTAAGCACATCACAAAGAGTCGGATGCCCTTTGAGGCTTTTGTACATGCCTGTCATGTACAATTCCTTCAGCCCTGCATCATCAGTGATACTAGCAGTGTCCTCAGATGAGGAACTAGTGATAGTAGAGGCATGTGAAGAATTTGAAACATTAGCAGCATTTGAACATTCAGGTGAAGAATTAGCAGATTCACGTTCAATGCATTTCAAACATGGAGGGACAAATTGAAGGAAATATGCCCTAGAGGCAATAATAAAGTTATTATTTATTTCCTTATATCATGATAAATGTTTATTATTCATGCTAGAATTGTATTAACCGGAAACATAATACATGTGTGAATACATAGACAAACAAAGTGTCACTAGTATACCTCTACTTGACTAGCTCGTTAATCAAAGATGGTTATGTTTCCTAACCATAAAGAAAGTGTTGTTATTTGATTAACGAGGTCACATCATTAGTTGAATGATCTGATTGACATGACCCATTCCATTAGTTTAGCACCCGATCGTTTAGTATGTTGCTATTGCTTTCTTCATGACTTATACATGTTCCTATGACTATGAGATTATGCAACTCCCGTTTGCCGGAGGAACACTTTGGGTGCTACCAAACGTCACAACGTAACTGGGTGATTATAAAGGAGCATTACAGGTGTCTCCAAAGGTACATGTTGGGTTGGCATATTTCGAGATCAGGATTTGTCACTCCGATTGTCGGAGAGGTATCTCTGGGCCCTCTCGGTAATGCACATCACATAAGCCTTGCAAGCATTACAACTAATGTGTTAGTTGTGAGATGATGTATTACGGAACGAGTAAAGAGACTTGCCGGTAACGAGATTGAACTAGGTATTGGATACCGACGATCGAATCTCGGGCAAGTAATATACCGATGACAAAGGGAACAACGTATGTTGTTATGCGGTCTGACCGATAAAGATCTTCGTAGAATATGTAGGAGCCAATATGGGCATCCAGGTCCCGCTATTGGTTATTGACCGGAGATGTGTCTCAGTCATGTCTGCATTGTTCTCGAACCGTAGGGTCCGCACGCTTAACGTTACGATGACAGTTATTATGAGTTTATGCATTTTGATGTACCGAAGTTAGTTCGGAGTCCCGGATGTGATCACGGACATGACGAGGAGTCTCGAAATGGTCGAGACATAAAGATTGATATATTGGAAGCCTATGTTTGGATATCGGAAGTGTTCCGGGTGAAATCGAGATTTTACCGGAGTACCGGGAGGTTACCGGAACCCCCCGGGAGCTGTATGGGCCTTAGTGGGCTTTAGTGGAAAGGAGAAAGGGGCAGCCCAAGGTAGGCCGCGCGCCTCCCCCCTCCCCTAGTCCTATTAGGACAAGGAGAGGTGGCCGGCCCCCCTCTCTCTCTTTCCCCCTCGGGGAATCCTATTCCAACTAGGATTGGGGGGGGAGTCCTACTCCCGGTAGGAGTAGGACTCCTCCTGCGCCCTCCTCCTGGCCGGCCGCCCCCTCCCCCTTGGATCCTTTATATACGGGGGCAGGGGGCACCTCTAAACACACAAGTTGATCCTTGAGATCGTTCCTTAGCCGTGTGCGGTGCCCCCTGCCACCATATTCCACCTCGATCATATTGTAGCGGTGCTTAGGCGAAGCCCTGCGACAGTAGAACATCAAGATCGTCACCACGCCGTCGTGCTGACGGAACTCCTCCCCGACGCTTTGCTGGATCGGAGCCCGGGGATCGTCATCGAGCTGTACGTGTGCTAAGAACTCGGAGGTGCCGGAGTAACGGTGCTTGGATCGGTCGGATCGGGAAGACGTACGACTACTTCCTCTACGTTGCGTCAACGCTTCCGCAGTCGGTCTGCGTGGGTACGTAGACAACACTCTCCCCTCTCGTTGCTATGCATCACCATGATCTTGCGTGTGCGTAGGAATTTTTTTGAAATTACTGCGTTCCCCAACAGTGGCATCCGAGCCTAGGTTTTATGGTTTGATGTTATATGCACGAGTAGAACACAAGTGAGTTGTGGGCGATATAAGTCATACTGCCTACCAGCATGTCATACTTTGGTTCGGCGGTATTGTTGGACGAGACGACCCGGACCAACATTACGCGTACGCTTACGCGAGACCGGTTCTCCCGACGTGCTTTGCACATAGGTGGCTTGCGGGCGACTGTCTCTCCAACTTTAGTTGAACCGAGTGTGGCTACGCCCGGTCCTTGCGAAGGTTAAAACGGAGTCTATTTGACAAACTATCGTTGTGGTTTTGATGCGTAGGTGAGATTGGTTCTTACTTAAGCCCGTAGCAGCCACGTAAAACATGCAACAACAAAGTAGAGGACGTCTAACTTGTTTTTGCAGGGCATGTTGTGATGTGATATGGCCAAGACATGATGCTAAATTTTATTGTATGAGATGATCATGTTTTGTAACCGAGTTATCGGCAACTGGCAGGAGCCATATGGTTGTCGCTTTATTGTATGCAATGCAATCACGATGTAATGCTTTACTTTATTACTAAGCGGTAGTGATAGTCGTAGAAGCATAAGATTGGCGAGACGACAACGATGCTACGATGGAGATCAAGGTGTCGCGCCGATGACGATGGTGATCATGATGGTGATCATGACAGTGCTTCGGAGATGGAGATCACAGGCACAAGATGATGATGGCCATATCATATCACTTATATTGATTGCATGTGATGTTTATCTTTTATGCATCTTATCTTGCTTTGATTGACGGTAGCATTATAAGATGATCTCTCACTAAATTATCAAGAAGTGTTCTCCCTGAGTATGCACCGTTGCGAAAGTTCTTCGTGCTGAGACACCACGTGATGATCGGGTGTGATAGGCTCTACGTTCAAATACAACGGGTGCAAAACAGTTGCACACGCGGAATACTCAGGTTATACTTGACGAGCCAAGAATATACAGATATGGCCTCAGAACACGGAGACCGAAAGGTCGAGCGTGAATCATATAGTAGATATGATCAACATAGTGATGTTCACCAATGAAACTACTCCATCTCACGTGATGATCGGACATGGTTTAGTTGATTTGGATCACGTGATCACTTAGAGGATTAGAGGGATGTCTATCTAAGTGGGAGTTCTTAAGTACTATGATTAATTGTTAAATTTATCATGAACTTAGTCCCTGATAGTATTTTGCTTGTTTATATTGATTGTAGCTAGATGGCTCGTGCTGTTGTTCCGTTGAATTTTAATGCGTTCCTTGAGAAAGCAAAGTTGAAAGATGATGGTAGCAATTACACGGACTGGGTCCGTAACTTGAGGATTATCCTCATTGCTGCACAGAAGAATTACGTCCTGGAAGCACCGCTGGGTGCTAGGCCTGCTGCTGGAGCAACACCAGATGTTATGAACGTCTGGCAGAGGAAAGCTGATGACTACTCGATAGTTCAGTGTGCCATGCTTTACGGCTTAGAATCGGGACTTCAACGATGTTTTGAACGTCATGGAGCATATGAGATGTTCCAGGAGTTGAAGTTAATATTTCAAGCAAATGCCCGGATTGAGAGATATGAAGTCTCCAATAAGTTCTATAGCTGCAAGATGGAGGAGAACAGTTCTGTCAGTGAGCATATACTCAAAATGTCTGGGTATAATAATCACTTGATTCAATTGGGAGTTAATCTTCCAGATGATTGCGTCATTGACAGAATTCTTCAATCACTGCCACCAAGCTACAAGAGCTTCGTGATGAACTATAATATGCAAGGGATGAACAAGACTATTCCCGAGCTCTTCGCAATGCTGAAAGCTGCGGAGGTAGAAATCAAGAAGGAGCATCAAGTGTTGATGGTCAATAAGACCACTAGTTTCAAGAAAAAGGGCAAAGGGAAGAAGAAGGGGAACTTCAAGAAGAACGGCAAGCAAGTTGCTGCTCAAGAGAAGAAACCCAAGTCTGGACCTAAGCCTGAAACTGAGTGCTTCTACTGCAAGCAGACTGGTCACTGGAAGCGGAACTGCCCCAAGTATTTGGCGGATAAGAAGGATGGCAAGGTGAACAAAGGTATATGTGATATACATGTTATTGATGTGTACCTTACCAATGCTCGCAGTAGCACCTGGGTATTTGATACTGGTTCTGTTGCTAATATTTGCAACTCGAAACAGGGACTACGGATTAAGCGAAGATTGGCTAAGGACGAGGTGACGATGCGCGTGGGAAACGGTTCCAAAGTCGATGTGATCGCGGTCGGCACGCTACCTCTACATCTACCTTCGGGATTAGTATTAGACCTAAATAATTGTTATTTGGTGCCAGCGTTGAGCATGAACATTATATCTGGATCTTGTTTAATGCGAGACGGTTATTCATTTAAATCAGAGAATAATGGTTGTTCTATTTATATGAGTAATATCTTTTATGGTCATGCACCCTTGAAGAGTGGTCTATTCTTATTGAATCTCGATAGTAGTAATACACATATTCATAATGTTGAAGCCAAAAGATGCAGAGTTGATAATGATAGTGCAACTTATTTGTGGCACTGCCGTTTAGGTCATATCGGTGTAAAGCGCATGAAGAAACTCCATACTGATGGACTTTTAGAACCACTTGATTATGAATCACTTGGTACTTGCGAACCGTGCCTCATGGGCAAGATGACTAAAACACCGTTCTCCGGTACTATGGAGAGAGCAACAGATTTGTTGGAAATCGTACATACAGATGTATGTGGTCCGATGAATATTGAGGCTCGTGGCGGATATCGTTATTTTCTCACCTTCACAGATGACTTAAGCAGATATGGGTATATCTACTTAATGAAACACAAGTCTGAAACATTTGAAAAGTTCAAAGAATTTCAGAGTGAAGTTGAAAATCATCGTAACAAGAAAATAAAGTTTCTACGATCTGATCGTGGAGGAGAATATTTGAGTTACGAGTTTGGTGTACATTTGAAAAATTGTGGAATAGTTTCGCAACTCACGCCACCCGGAACACCACAGCGTAATGGTGTGTCCGAACGTCGTAATCGTACTTTACTAGATATGGTGCGATCTATGATGTCTCTTACTGATTTACCGCTATCGTTTTGGGGATACGCTCTAGAGACGGCCGCATTCACGTTAAATAGGGCACCATCAAAATCCGTTGAGACGACGCCTTATGAACTGTGGTTTGGCAAGAAACCAAAGTTGTCGTTTCTGAAAGTTTGGGGCTGCGATGCTTATGTGAAAAAGCTTCAACCTGATAAGCTCGAACCCAAATCGGAGAAATGTGTCTTCATAGGATATCCAAAGGAAACTATTGGATACACCTTCTATCACAGATCCGAAGGCAAGACTTTTGTTGCTAAATTCGGAAACTTTCTAGAGAAGGAGTTTCTCTCGAAAGAAGTGAGTGGGAGGAAAGTAGAACTTGACGAGGTAACTGTACCTGCTCCCTTACTGGAAAGTAGTACATCACAGAAAACTGTTTCAGTGACACCTACACCAGTTAGTGAGGAAGCTAATGATAATGATCATGAAACTTCAGATCAAGATACTACTGAACCTCGTAGATCAACCAGAGTGAGATCCGCGCCAGAGTGGTACGGTAATCCTGTTCTGGAAGTCATGCTACTAGATCATGATGAACCTACGAACTATGAAGAAGCGATGGTGAGCCCAGATTCCGCAAAATGGCTTGAAGCCATGAAATCTGAGATGGGATCCATGTATGAGAACAAAGTATGGACTTTGGTTGACTTGCCCGATGATCGGCAAGCGATTGAGAATAAATGGATCTTCAAGAAGAAGACTGACGCTGACGGTAATATTACTGTCTACAAAGCTCGACTTGTCGCAAAAGGTTTTCGACAAGTTCAAGGGGTTGACTACGATGAGACCTTCTCACCCGTAGCGATGCTTAAGTCTGTCCGAATCATGTTAGCAATTGCCGCATTTTATGATTATGAAATTTGGCAAATGGATGTCAAAACTGCATTCCTGAATGGATTTCTGGAAGAAGAGTTGTATATGATGCAACCAGAAGGTTTTGTCGATCCAAAGGGAGCTAACAAAGTGTGCAAGCTCCAGCGATCCATTTATGGACTGGTGCAAGCCTCTCGGAGTTGGAATAAACGCTTTGATAGTGTGATCAAAGCATTTGGTTTTATACAGACTTTCGGAGAAGCCTGTATTTACAAGAAAGTGAGTGGGAGCTCTGTAGCATTTCTGATATTATATGTGGATGACATATTACTAATTGGAAATGATATAGAATTTCTGGATAGCATAAAGGGATACTTGAATAAGAGTTTTTCAATGAAAGACCTCGGTGAAGCTGCTTACATATTAGGCATAAAGATCTATAGAGATAGATCAAGACGCTTAATTGGACTTTCACAAAGCACATACCTTGACAAGATTTTGAAGAAGTTCAAAATGGATCAAGCAAAGAAAGGGTTCTTGCCTGTGTTACAAGGTGTGAAGTTGAGTCAGACTCAATGCCCGACCACTGCAGAAGATAGAGAGAAAATGAAAGATGTTCCCTATGCTTCAGTCATAGGCTCTATCATGTATGCAATGCTGTGTACCAGACCTGATGTGTGCCTTGCTATAAGTTTAGCAGGGAGGTACCAAAGTAATCCAGGAGTGGATCACTGGACAGCGGTCAAGAACATCCTGAAATACCTGAAAAGGACTAAGGATATGTTTCTCGTATATGGAGGTGACAAAGAGCTCATCGTAAAGGGTTACGTTGATGCGAGCTTTGACACTGATCCGGACGATTCTAAATCGCAAACCGGATACGTGTTTACATTAAACGGTGGAGCTGTCAGTTGGTGCAGTTCTAAACAAAGCGTCGTAGCGGGATCTACATGTGAAGCGGAGTACATAGCTGCTTCGGAAGCAGCGAACGAAGGAGTCTGGATGAAGGAGTTCATATCCGATCTAGGTGTCATACCTAGTGCATCGGGTCCAATGAAAATCTTCTGTGACAATACTGGTGCAATTGCCTTGGCAAAGGAATCCAGATTTCACAAGAGAACCAAGCACATCAAGAGACGCTTCAATTCCATCCGGGATCTAGTCCAGGTGGGAGACATAGAGATTTGCAAGATACATACGGATCTGAATGTTGCAGATCCGTTGACTAAGCCTCTTCCACGAGCAAAACATGATCAGCACCAAGGCTCCATGGGTGTTAGAATCATTACTGTGTAATCTAGATTATTGACTCTAGTGCAAGTGGGAGACTGAAGGAAATATGCCCTAGAGGCAATAATAAAGTTATTATTTATTTCCTTATATCATGATAAATGTTTATTATTCATGCTAGAATTGTATTAACCGGAAACATAATACATGTGTGAATACATAGACAAACAGAGTGTCACTAGTATGCCTCTACTTGACTAGCTCGTTAATCAAAGATGGTTATGTTTCCTAACCATAAACAAAGTGTTGTTATTTGATTAACGAGGTCACATCATTAGTTGAATGATCTGATTGACATGACCCATTCCATTAGCTTAGCACCCGATCGTTTAGTATGTTGCTATTGCTTTCTTCATGACTTATACATGTTCCTATGACTATGAGATTATGCAACTCCCGTTTGCCGGAGGAACACTTTGGGTGCTACCAAACGTCACAACGTAACTGGGTGATTATAAAGGAGCATTACAGGTGTCTCCAAAGGTACATGTTGGGTTGGCATATTTCGAGATTAGGATTTGTCACTCCGATTGTCGGAGAGGTATCTCTGGGCCCTCTCGGTAATGCACATCACATAAGCCTTGCAAGCATTACAACTAATGTGTTAGTTGTGAGATGATGTATTACGGAACGAGTAAAGAGACTTGCCGGTAACGAGATTGAACTAGGTATTGGATACCGACGATCGAATCTCGGGCAAGTAATATACCGATGACAAAGGGAACAACGTATGTTGTTATGCGGTCTGATCGATAAAGATCTTTGTAGAATATGTAGGAGCCAATATGGGCTTCCAGGTCCCGCTATTGGTTATTGACCGGAGATGTGTCTCAGTCATGTCTGCATTGTTCTCGAACCGTAGGGTCCGCACGCTTAACGTTACGATGACAGTTATTATGAGTTTATGCATTTTGATGTACCGAAGTTAGTTCGGAGTCCCGGATGTGATCACGGACATGACGAGGAGTCTCGAAATGGTCGAGACATAAAGATTGATATATTGGAAGCCTATGTTTGGATATCGGAAGTGTTCCGGGTGAAATCGAGATTTTACCGGAGTACCGGGAGGTTACGGGAACCCCCCGGGAGCTGTATGGGCCTTAGTGGGCTTTAGTGGAAAGGAGAAAGGGGCAGCCCAAGGTAGGCCGCGTGCCTCCCCCCTCCCCTAGTCCTATTAGGACAAGGAGAGGTGGCCGGCCCCCCTCTCTCTCTTTCCCCCTCGGGGAATCCTATTCCAACTAGGATTGGGGGGGGGGGAGTCCTACTCCCGGTAGGAGTAGGACTCCTCCTGCGCCCTCCTCCTGGCCGGCCGCCCCCTCCCCCTTGGATCCTTTATATACGGGGGCAGGGGGGCACCTCTAAACACACAAGTTGATCCTTGAGATCGTTCCTTAGCCGTGTGCGGTGCCCCCTGCCACCATATTTCACCTCGATCATATTGTAGCGGTGCTTAGGCGAAGCCCTGCGACAGTAGAACATCAAGATCGTCACCACGCCGTCGTGCTGACGGAACTCCTCCCCGACGCTTTGCTGGATTGGAGCCCGGGGATCGTCATCGAGCTGTACGTGTGCTAAGAACTCGGAGGTGCCGGAGTAACGGTGCTTGGATCGGTCGGATCGGGAAGACGTACGACTACTTCCTCTACGTTGCGTTAAGGCTTCCGCAGTCGGTCTGCGTGGGTACGTAGACAACACTCTCCCCTCTCGTTGCTATGCATCACCATGATCTTGCGTGTGCGTAGGAAATTTTTTGAAATTACTGCGTTCCCCAACACAAATTCTTCCTGAGAAGCGCTGATTTGTTGAGCAAGTAATGAATCGCGCTCATTCTGAAGATCTTCATAACTCACTCTTAGCTTTTCAAGATCTTTCTTTCTTTGAAGAAATTCATAAGAAAGCCTCTCATGATCAGATACAAGAGTGTTATGTTGATCTTGAAGGGTGTCATACTTAGTATGAAGTCTCTGAAGACTTTCAACCAAAGCTTTTGACTGATCCATTTCTTCACCCAACATATCATCGCTCTTATTTAGCATGTAGTGAACTTTTTTCCAAAGCTCTTTGTTGTTTAGTGGCAAGGGAAGCAAGTTTGACATAGCTGGGTCCAAATTCATCACCAGATTCATCATCACTAGACTCGGATAGGTAGCATTCAGTTACCTCAGCATCTTTTGCCACAAGGCATGATGCAGAAGATGATGATTCTGGTTTGAATGTCATCACTTTGAGAGATTCCTTGAAGTCCTCAAACCAAGGATCATGACAGGTTCGATGACCTTCATAGACCTCAGAGAGACGGTCCCAGATGAGCTTCACATGATCAAGATGCATGATATTCCTGAACTGATTTTGAGACAGACAAGAGCAGATGACATCCTTCACCGTGAGGTTGAGAAGAGTGTACTTGCGAATGTCATCAGCTTCCGCCATCTTGCACAGATTGGTCAGACCAATCTCAGTGACGGTCCATAGCTCGCTGTTCATCGCCATGAGGCGCTTCTTCATCATGGCCTTCCACTTGGCATACTCGTGACCGTCAAAGATGGGGCATGCCACTTTCTTCATACCTGCGGTCGACATAACTAAAACTCCAGGCGGTTAAACCAAAATCACACAGAACAAGGGAGTACCTTGCTCTGATACCAATTGAAAGTGCGTTATATCGAGTAAAGGGGGGGGGTGAATAGGCGATTTTTATGAAATTCTTCACTGAGGAATTTGCCGGTGAGGAAATTCCTTAGTGAAGAACTAATAGCAGCGGAATAAGTATTCAGAAGTAAACATAACTGAAGACAAGCATGGTCATCATGATGAATGAAGACAAGCACAGAGTACTGAAAGCGTAATCACAGGATAACACATGATGAAGACAAACAGACTAAAGAAATTGAACTGAGGAAATTGAGAAAGTCTTCAGTCAAAGTCTTCAAACACAGATAAGAACAAGCGTACAACACATTATGAGGAAATGAAAGAGTTGAGGAAATAGAACCAGTAAGCTTGGTGAAGACAATGATTTGGTAGACCAGTTCCAACTGCTGTCTTAGTTGTACGTCTGGTTGGAGCGGCTGAGTATTTAAACTCGAGGACACACAGTCCCGGACACCCAGTCCTGAGCATGCAGCTCAGGACGCCAAGTCCTCACCGTATTCTCCTTAAGCTAAGGTCACACAGACCTCGCCCAATCACTCATGGTAAGTCTTCAGGCGACTTCCAAACCTTCACAAACTTGGTCACTCGGCGATCCACAATTCCTCTTGGATGCTCTAGACCATGACGCCTAACCGTTTGGAAGAAGCACAATCTTCAAAGGTAACAAGCGTCGGATCCACGCAGGATCAATCTCTTCAGTGATGCTCAATCACCTGGGGTTTGTAGGTGTTTGGGTTTGGGTTTTTCCTCACATGATGATTTTCGCTCAAAGTTCTCGGAGGATGGGTTGCTCTCAAATGACAAGTGTCAGTTTCTCTCGAAGCAGCCAACCAGCTAGTGGTTGTAGGGAGCGGCTATTTATAGCCTAGGGAGCAGCCCGACATGATAAGACATAAATGCCCTTCAATGATATGACCGTTAGGTGGATAGATATTTCGGGACAGCTGGCGCATAGCACAGCAACAGTCGGAATTTTGAGTAGCAAAATCCTTAGGGCTATCATGTTCCTCACTGTGTAGACAATCCACACTGGAGAATTTCTAACTCCTCAGTCAGAAAAAATTCCTCAGAGACCAGAAGAACTTCATCTCTTTCACTGAAGAATATGACTGGACTGTATGAGATTTCCAATGGCTTCACTCGAAGGGATTGGTAGATATAGGATATTGAGTTGAGCATCACATGGAAATTTTTCCTTAGTATTTCCTCGACCCCCTTTAACAGTACGGTGTTTCCTATGACTCAAGAAAGAGAAAATGAAACTACAAAAACAAAAGTCTTCACGCTTCATGTTCCTCAAATGAATACCAAGTCTTCATGGTCACACCAATTTCTTCACTTTCAAAGTCTTCAGAAAGTCTTTAGAAATCCAAAGTCTTCAGTCGACGAACTTCATTTTTAGGGGTCGACTTTCTCTGTAAATATTAAATTCCTCATAGACTTATAGACCTGTGTACACTCACAAACGCATTAGTCCCTTAACCTATAAGTCTTCAATACACCAAAATCACTAAGGGGCACTAGATGCACTTACACAAAGGATAGTAGTATTGTCCCTTCTCTCTTTTCTCTCATTTTTTGGGCCTTCTCTTTTTTATGGCCTTTCTCTCCCTTTTTTTAATTCATCACTTGGGACAATGCTCTAGAAAATGATGATCATCACACTTCTATTTATTTACAACTCAATGATTACAACTTGATGCTAGAACAAAATTTGACTCTATATGAATGGCTCCGGCAGTGTACCGGGATATGCAATGAACCAAGAGTGACATGTATGAAAGAATTATGAATAGTGGCTTTGCCACAAATACTATGTCAACTACATGATCATGCTAAGCAATATGACAATGATGAATGTGTCATGACAAACAGAATGGTGGAAAGTTGCATGGAAATATATCTCGGAATGGCTATGGAAATGCCATAGTAGGTAGGTATGGTGGCTGTTTTGAGGAAGATATAAGGAGGTTTATGTGTGAAAGAGCGTATCATATCACGGGGTTTGGATGCACCGGCGAAGTTTGCACCAACTCTCAATATGAGAAAGGGCAATGCACGGTACCAAAGAGGCTAGCAATGATGGAAGGGTGAGAGTGCGTATAATCCATGGACTCAACATTAGTCATAAAGAACTCACATACTTATTGCAAAAATCTACAAGTCATCAAAAATCAAGCACTACGCGCATGCTCCTAGGGGGATAGATTGGTAGGAAAAGACCATCGCTCGTCCCCGACCGCCACTCATAAGGAGGACAATCAAAGAACACCTCATGTTTCAAATTTTTTACACAACGTTTACCATACGTGCATGCTACGAGACTTGCAAACTTCAACACAAGCATTTCTCAAATTCACAACTACTCAACTAGCACGACTTTGATATTATTACCTCCATATCTCAAAACAATCATCAAGCATCAAACTTCTCTTAGTATTCAAAACACTCATAAGAATTTTTTACTAATCTTGAATACCTAGCATATTAGGATTATTTAAGCAAATTACCATGCTATTTAAGACTCTCAAAATAATCTAAGTGAAGCATGAGAGATCAATAGTTTCTATAAAACAAATCCACCACCGTGCTCTAAAAGATATAAGTGAAGTACTAGAGCAAAACTATATAACTCAAAAGATATAAGTGAAGCACATAGAGTATTCTAACAAATTCCAAATCATGTATGGCTCTCTCAAAAGGTGTGTACAGCAAGGATGATTGTGGTAAACTAAAAAGCAAAGACTCAAATCATACAAGACGCTCCAAGCAAAACACATATCATGTGGTGAATAAAAATATAGCTCCAAGTAAAGTTACCGATAGAAGTAGACGAAAGAGGGGATGCCTTCCGGGGCATCCCCAAGCTTTGGCTTTTAGGTGTCCTTAGATTATCTTGGGGGTGCCATGGGCATCCCCAAGCTTAGGCTCTTGCCACTCCTTGTTCCATAATCCATCAAATCTTTACCCAAAACTTGAAAACTTCACAACACAAAACTTAAAGTAGAAAATCTCGTGAGCTCCGTTAGCGAAAGAAAACAAAAGACCACTTCAAGGTACTGTAATGAACTCATTCTTTATTTATATTGGTGTTAAACCTACTGTATTCCAACTTCTCTATGGTTTGTAAACTATTTTACTAGCCATAGATTCATCAAAATAAGCAAACAACACACGAAAAACAGAATCTGTCAAAAACAGAACAGTCTGTAGTAATCTGTAGCTAGCGCAATATCTGGAACCTCAAAAATTCTAAAATAAATTTATGGACGTGAGGAATTTATCTATTAATAATCTGCAAAAAGAATTAACTAAATAGCACTTTCCAAATAAAAATGGCAGCAGTTCTCGTGAGCGCTAAAGTTTCTGTTTTTTACAGCAAGATATCAAGACTTTCCCCAAGTCTTCCCAACGGTTCTACTTGGCACAAACACTAATTAAACACAAAAACACAACCAAAACAGAGGCTAGGTAAATTATTTATTACTAAACAATAGCAAAAAGCAAGGAATAAAATTAAAATTGGGTTGCCTCCCAACAAGCGCTATCGTTTAACGCCCCTAGCTAGGCATAAAAAGCAAGGATAGATCTAGGTATTGCCATCTTTGGTAGGCAATCCATAAGTGGCTCTCATAATAGATTCATAAGGTAATTTAATTTTCTTTCTAGGAAATTGTTCCATGCCTTTCCTTAACGGAAATTGGAATCTAATATTTCCTTCCTTCATATCAATAATTGCACCAATCGTTCTAAGGAAAGGTCTACCAAGGATAATAGGACATGAAGGATTGCAATCTATGTCAAGAACAATAAAATCTACAGGCACATAATTCCTATTTGCGACAATAAGAACATCATTGATTCTTCCCATTGGTTTCTTAATAGTGGAATCCGCAAGGTGCAAGTTTAAAGAGCAATCATCAAAATCACGGAAACCTAACAAATCACACAAAGTCTTTGGAATCGTGGAAACACTAACACCCAAATCACATAAAGCATAGAACTCATGATCTTTAATCTTAATTTTAATAGTTGGTTCCCACTCACCATAATTTTTTCTAGGGATAGAAACTTCCAACTCAAGTTTTTCTTCATAAGATTGCATCAAGGCATCAACAATATGTTTAGTAAACGCTTTATTTTGACTATAAGCATGAGGAGAATTTAGCACAGATTGCAACAAGGAAATACAATCAATCAAAGAGCAATTTTCATAATTAAATTCCTTGAAATCCAAAATAGTGGGTTTAGCAACATCTAGGGTTTTAATTTCTTCAATCCCATTTTCATCAAATTTAGCATCAAGATCTAAAAACTCCGAATTTTTGGAACGCCTTCTAGGTAAAGGTGGATCATATTCAGTCCCATCATTATCAAGATTCATATTGCAAAACAAAGATTTAATAGGGGACACATCAATAACTTTTAGATCTTCATCTTTATTTTCATAGGAACTAGAAGAACACGCTCTTATAAAGGCATCTTTCTTAGCACGCATCCTAGCGGTTCTTTCTTTGCACTCATCAATGGAAATTCTCATGGCTTTGAGACTCATTGATATCATGCTTAGGAGGAATAGATCTAAGTTTCAAAGAATCAACATCAAGAGAAATTCTATCAACGTTCCTAGCCAACTCATCAATCTTAAGCAATTTTTCTTCAATCATAGCATTGCAATTCTTTTGCGAAGTAATAAATTCTTTAACATTAGATTCAAAATCAGAGGGCATCTTATTATAATTTCCATAAGAATTGTTGTAGGAATTACCATAATTATTAGAGGGATTACTAGGATAAGGCCTAGGATTAAAATTTCCTCTATACACGTTGTTACCAAAATTGTTCCTACCAACAAAATTCACATCCATTGATTCATTATTATTCTAAATCAAAGCAGACAAGGGCATATCATTAGGATCAGAAGAAACACTCTTACTAGCAAATAATTTCATAAGTTCATCCATCTTTCCACTCAAAACATTAGTTTCTTCTATCGCATGCACCTTTTTATTAGTAGATCTTTCAGTATGCCATTAAGAATAATTAACCATAATATTATCTAGGAGTTTAGTAGCTTCTCCTAAAGTAATTTCCATAAAAATGCCTCCTGCGGCCGAATCTAAAAGATTTCTAGAAGCAAAATTCAATCCGGCATAAATTTTTTGTATAATCATCCACAAATTCAAACCATGAGTAGGGCAATTACGTATCATTAATTTCATCCTCTCCCAAGCTTGTGCAACATTTTCATGATCAAGTTGCTTAAAATTCATAATATCGTTTCTAAGGGAGATGATCTTAGCGGGAGGAAAATACTTAGAGATAAAAGCATCTTTGCACTTGTTCCAAGAATCAATACTATTTTTAGGCAAAGACGAAAACCAAGCTTTAGCACGATCTCTAAGCGAAAAAGGAAATAGTTTCAACTTAACAATATTGTTGTCCACATATTTCTTATTTTGCATATCACACAAATCAACGAGCTATTTAGATGGGTAGCGGCATCTTCACTAGGAAGGCCGGAAAACGGATCTTTCATGACAAGATTCAGCAAAGCAGCATTAATTTCACAAGATTCACCATTGGTAAGAGGAGCAATCGGAGTGCTAATAAAATCATTGTTGTTGGTATTGGTAAAGTCACACAATTTAGTGTTATCTTGAGCCATTGTGACAAGCAATCAATCCAACACACAAGCAAACAAAAAGCAAGCGAGCAAAAAGAGGGAAATAGAGAAACAGAGGGAGGATAGAAAGAGAGAGAGAGAGAGAGGGCGAATAAAACGGCAAGGGTGAAGTGGGGGAGATAAAAACAAGAGGCGAATGGCAAATAATGTAATGCGGGAGATAAGGGTTGTGATGGGTACTTGGTATGTTGACTTTTGCGTAGACTCCCCGGCAACAGCGCCAGAAATGGCTCGTTGTTGGGAGTCAAATCTTGACTTGCGCGAACCTCCCCGGCAACGGCGCTAGAAATCCTTCTTGCTACCTCTTGAGCACTGCGTTGGATTTCCTTGAAGAGGAAAGGATGATGCAGAAAAGTAATGTAAGTATTTCCCTCGGTTTTTGAGAACCAAGGTATCAATCCAGTAGGAGGCTACGTGCGAGTCCCTCGTACCTGCACAAAACAAATAACTCCTCGCAACCAATGCAATAAGGGGTTGTCAATCCCTTCATGATCACTTACGAGAGTGAGATCTGATAGATATGATAAGATAATATTTTTGGTATTTTTGTGATAAAGATGCAAAGTAAAATAAAAGCAAAGTAAAAAGCAAAGGAAATAAATAAGTATTGGAAGATTAATATGATGAAGATAGACCCGGGGGCCATAGGTTTCACTAGTGGCTTCTCTCAAGAGCATAAGTATTTTATGATGGGTGAACGAATTACTGTTGAGCAATTGACAGAATTGAGCATAGTTATGAGAATATCTAGGTATGATCATGTATATAGGCATCACGTCCGAGACAAGTAGACCGACTCCTGCCTGCATCTACTACTATTACTTCACTCATCGATCGCTATCCAGCATGCATCTAGAGTATTAAGTTCATGAAAACAGAGTAACACCTTAAGCAAGATGACATGATGTAGAGGGATAAATTCATGCAATATGATAAAAAACCCATGTTGTTATCCTCGATGGCAACAATACAATACGTGCCTTGCTGCCCCTACTGTCACTGGGAAAGGACACCGCAAGATTGAACCCAAAGCTAAGCACTTCTCCCATTGCAAGAAAGATAAATCTAGTAGGCCAAACCAAACTGATAATTCGAAGAGACTTGCAAAGATAACCAATCATACATAAAAGAATTCAGAGAATATTCAAATATTGTTCATAGATAATCTTGATCATAAACCCACAATTCATCGGTCTCAACAAACACACTGCAAAAAGAAGATTACATCGAATAGATCTCCACAAGAGAGGGGGAGAACATTGTATTGAGATCCAAAAAGAGAGAAGAAGCCATGTAGCTAATAACTATGGACCCGAAGGTCTGAGGTAAACTACTCACACTTCATCGGAGGGCTATGGTGTTGATGTAGAAGCCCTCCGTGATGGATGCCCCCTCCGACGGAGCTCCGGAATAGGCCCCAAGATGGGATCTCGTGGATACAGAAAGTTACAGTGGTGGAATTAGGGTTTTGGCTCCATATCTGATCGTTTGGGGGTACGTAGGTATATTTAGGAGGAAGGAGTACATCGGTGGAGCAACAGGGGGCCCACGAGGGTGGAGGGCAAGCCTGGGGGGGGGGGGGGGTAGGCGCTCCCCCTACCTCGTGGCCTCCTCCTTTATTTCTTGACGTAGGGTCCAAGTCTCCTGGATCTTGTTCGATGAGAAAATCACGTTCCCAAAGGTTTCATTCCATTTGGACTCCGTTTGATATTCCTTTTCTTCGAAACCCTAAAATAGGAAAAAAACAGCAATTCTGGGCTGGGCCTCCGGTTAATAGGTTAGTCCCAAAAATAATATAAAAGTGGATAATAAAGCCCAATAATGTCCAAAACAGTAGATAATATAGCATGGAGCAATCAAAAATTATAGATACGTTGGAGACGTATCAGTACAATCTGTGTGAGTCTGGGTTATGTGTGGTGGGGCTGGTTCTTGGGCAAGTACAACCATGGTTCTATCTGCATCGACAGGTAGCATGATCTTTTCTGAAGACCGTGTGTTTACTCCCACAGATACTGCCATCTCCCCCTCCAATTGAAATGGCTGAGAAACAAGAAATGTAATTTAATGTACAAACATTGTAAGATAAACAGGTGCAATGGTTAGTAGGGAAGAAAACAGGGCATGAAATAATTCACATTTATGTTGTCTAACTAAACAGAATAGCAAGACATAATTTCACATATATGATGGCTAATTAAATAGGATAGCATGACACAATTTCAGATGTATGATGGCTAACTAAACATCATAGAATGACATACTTCAAAATATGATGACTATGTAAATAGGATAACATGATATAACTATATGATGTGTCTATTAAAGTGGTTGGCATGCCATAAATCACAAACATGATGTCAATGGAAACATGATGGCATGATATAATTCACGGATAGAATGACATAATTCAAAATATGATGACTATGTAAATAGGATGAGATGATATACCTATATTATGTCTTTAGAAAATGGGTTGGCATGCCATAATTCAGATACATGCTGTCTATGTAAACATCATGGCATGATATAATTCAAATATATGATTTATATACTAAGCAAGTGAGCAGAGGGCAATTGCATATATGATGTGTCAACTAAGGAGATGGCATTCAGTATTGTGTATATGATGTAAAAACTAAGCATTGCAATACAACATATGCATGATATGATTAATATAACCCTGCCAAGTTTGAGCATACACCTCAGGGGGATAATAGGACTAGTCATCTTCCTCTGAATCCTCCTCTGAAGAGCTATCTGTAACCATCAAGATATATGCTTCATCAGGTAGCATTGTCTGCTCTAAAGACCTTGTTTTCACTCCAGATTTCTCTATCACTAATTCAAATGGCTGATGCACAGGAAGAGCAGTTGAATATACAAACATTGGTGACAAATGCAACGAGAAATAGAAAAAAGGACGACATGTTCACATATATGACGCTTGGCTAAACAACATGGCATTGCATAATTCACATATATAATGCCTTGCAACAAGATAGCATTGCATAATTCACATATATAATGTCTTGCAACAAGATGGCATTGCATAATTCACATATATGGTAATTAGACACTAAACACGTGGCATTCACACAAAGCATGTCTAAACTAAGCAAATGACATAGCAATGCAAGATACCATACAAACGATATGAGCAACATAACCCTGCCAAGTTAGAGCGTGCACCTCGGGGGAGGGGGGGGAATAGGACTGGTCATCGGTCTCTGAATCGTCCTCTGAGGAGCTATCCGTAACCAGCAAGACATGCGCTTCGTCAGATAGCATTGCCTTCTTTGAAGACCTTGTTTCCACTCCAGATTTTTCCATGACCGTGCCGAATGGTTGATGCACAGGAAGAGTAATTGAATGTACTAAAATTGTTGACAAATTTAACACATAATAAAAAAATGATGGCATTATATATTTCACATATAAGATGACTGGCTAACTAGGGTGGCATTGCAAAATTCACATATATGATGCCTGGCTAAACAAGATGGCATTGCATGATTCACATATATGATAAAGAAACTAAACATATGGCATTCACATAAAGCATGTCTAAACTAAGCAGATTACATATTTGATGTATAAAGTAAGCAATGCAAGGCACCATATGCATGATATTACCAACATCAGCATGCCAAGTTAGAGCGAAGACCTCAGGGGGTAAATAGGAGTGGTCTTCTCCTTCTAAATCCCCCTTAGAACAGTTATCTTCCTCTCGATTACAATCCAAAATGGGTGGAGGAGGGGTTGCCTTTGTGCCCACCATGGAGCGATGTCTGCATGAAATTTTATTGCTATGCAAGGCTCGTCTCTTTTTGTCTACATGTTCAGTTCCATTGTGTACAATAACTGACATGCATATGAATAAAACATAGTGAGATTATGTAAGGAGTGCACGCACAAATCTAGAGTGATGGTAGCAAATTGTGGATAGACCCAAAACCAATGATAGCAGGAAGATAATAGCTTTAGTTAAAAAATGCAGATAATGGCTCCTTTAATGTCTGTTTGCACCCAACATGAAACTCATAGTAGACACCTGAGATTAACCAGATAGTAGACAAATAGTAGTGATTGCTGCCCCAATATGTACCCCACAACCATTTAAAAACTCAAGTTTCAGCATTAGTTTGGACCTGACTCAGAGTCTAATAGGTGAACACGATGAAAAAGTAGCATGTCATCATATTAAGCGATGCATAACGTAAGCAGACACGAAAGAGTGCGATCTCTCTTGTGGACCCGTGTAGTCCTCAAGGTCATCTGCTCAATTGATGATGGTAATGCAGTTGTCGTGGCTGCTGGCAGCGAGGAAGAAGTTCTGAGGTGGCGAAAGAAAGTCTGGAGAGCGGATCCCTGCTGTGGTGAACCCTTTCATCGTTGGAGCAACTGAGCTGGGGTGGAACACATCACAACAGGAGCAGGACAAACCACACAAGGTTTTCTTTGACACATATCTGTTACAGAAGTAATTGTCGAAGGGCTTGTTTGAATTTGATGACTCTAACAATGTAGGGATAGGAAATAGACAGGAATATGATAGGAATGCACGTGCAAAACAGAGAATTTAAAAACACCGAATTTCTGCCAATCTTGGTGTTTGGTTCACAAGAATTGGAAGATCACAGGATGCAAAGAAGCATGGTGAGATTAAGTCAAACCACAAGAAAATGTACGGTTATAATGCTATTATGCTACTATCTCTTAGTCTTGTGCTTCATGAATAGGAATTTGAAAAGGAGGACAAGTGGAAATTAACATTCCTACAATTTTTCTTTCAAGGAAACACTAAAGGAACAAATCCTACAGTTTTCCTTTGCTCCATTCTTTTGAACCAAATGCATGAATAGTAGTACCTTAGGAAACTTTCCAATTCCTATGTTTTTCCTTCACTTTTCCTTTCAAGCACTGGCAATTCTAGTAGGCAGGCTTGAGCAAGGAAAAGCCTACACTCAAAAAATGTTTTTGTGCTACTTATACTACTTTGGATCCAGGCCACTGCCCTACTAGCTCAACTCCTAGGCCCATGACAAATGCACAGCTCAAACGCGCAAAGATAAATAATGATGTAATTCAAGAGAGTCCATCACAGATAGCTAAGTTGCCTGGTACCTCACTGCTTGTCATATAGTAGGATAAAATAATCGTATTTCACGTTGCTACGTGTGCTCAGTGGACAATATATATAACATGTAGAGTAGAAAAGAGATGCAACAAGTGTACAACCTCTTTGGCGAAGCCATGTCGATCTTAGCGTGATTGGGTTGGTCGGTGAGGATGCTCTGGCTGACTTGGCTGTCGGAGGAGGGGAAGAAGATCTTAGGCGTCTAGAGACAAAGCCGGAGTACTGCTCCGCTGTGATGGAGGGTTTCGTCGTTGGAGCAGCTCCGGTGAGTTGTATGACACCGAGGCTAAAGCAGGACAAGAGAGACAATGTTAACTTGAGTGGAATTCTACTAGCATCTCCAATAGGTCATGTAAAATATATAACCACAAAGTGCTAGATGTAAAATACATCAGCCGCTCATCTCTGAACTTAACTGTCGAAACGGAATTTAACTGTTGAAACTGAACTTAACTATCGAAACTAAATTTTGTTGTCGAAACTGAATTTTACTGTCGAAACTGAACGCACTAGTAGCAGAAAAGCAGTAGCAGCAACGCTTGCGAGAGCCAGGGCAGCTGGTCATGTAGCAGCATCAGGGTGCGCCGCCCCGCTCGCCCCAAAACCACTCCCCACCACCGGTCCGCCGCTGCCCCGGCCATCCCTCTAGCCCCCCGTGTCGAGCTTTTTCTTCTGCGATCCCCACGCCACCGCCCCACCACCACCAGCGACCACCGCTCCACCCTGAACTCTAAGATAGATAGTGGGGTACCTCTCTGGCGAGCCCCCTCCCCGCTGCGGCTGGTTCTTTCTTAACTCCGGCGAGCCACCCCATTTCCTGAAAATCGACTGACCCAAAAGTCCATTCAATTGACTGAAGTCTAGCTAAATCGGAGCAACATCGCAAGAAGAGCAAGAGAGAGAGTAGCATCGCGAGCAAGAGCAAGAGCAGACTAGGTAGGGGACCAAGAGCAAGAGCGGAGCAGCAGCGTGAGCGAGAGCTAAAGCAGCAGCTCCTACTGATGTGGACGTCGCCGCCGAGGGAGCGACACCGTGGAGGAAGTGGCCGTCCGCCGGCAGCACCATGAGATCGAATCATGAAGAAAATGCGGCGATTAGTGTACAACCTCTTTGTTGGCGCCAATTAGGCCTCAGCTTCATCCGAGGAAACGGTGATGATGCTGCTCTTCCGATGGTGCAGGTGAAGACGACGGTGTGGGAATGGAGGCGGTGCGAAAGACGAGGGGAACATCGGGGCAGCTCCTTGGAGGTGGAGGACAGGGTGGCTGAACCGGCGGGACGATGAGATCGACCATGGATCCTCATCCGGTACGATGGATGAGGGACATCAAGGTGTTGCTGTGGACGATGTCGTCGGGGAAGAGGCTCCAGCTGGGTGGCGGACGGAGGAGGGTGTGGGGCTTCGCGGGTTTTTGCAGCCTTGGTGTACGAATGGGTGGGCAGATGGGATGGGAGTGGGGAACCATGGCTTAGGGACGCGCTTGTCCAAAATGTGGGGTAAGTTATAAAAGTACCCCCACCGATTTGAGCTAGGTGGTCTTTCGGTTCAGGGGTATCACGGGTATTTTGCGTGTCGAGATATCGCAGGAGGTGGGAGTTTTCGTGCGCGTTGTAATTTTGGGATAGCAAGGCGTGGGTTGAGATGGAGGGAGTTTTCGGAGCACAACGAGACAAAGATATATCTAAAATATTTCGGGTTAACAAGGCGCGGGTTGAAGAGGCGGGAGTTTCGTAGCACGATAGACAGAGATGCTAGCTTAAAATTTCGGCATAACAAGGCGAGGCTTGAAATTTCGGGAGAACAAGCTTAACGTGTACCCCAAAAAAGACAATTCGCACCTCATCACTATAGAGAGCCATGTCCCATTTTACTATGTTACTAGAAATGCATTCAAATACAACAAAAAAACTAAAAAAATCGGGACAACAAACATAACGTGTACAATACCAAAACAATTTGCACTTCCCTCAACAATAAAAAAACAATGTGTGTTGTCTAGCATATGGACTAAATCTGAGTACATTTTCCCTGTTTGAATGGGATTGTACTCGGGTTAGTTATACAACCATCTAAATATTATCTTCACAACACATGACATGAATATAGGAGAAGTAAATTCCTATATAAATACGAACTACATGTACATACGATCTCAAATTCAAATATATGTATCCATTTTATGTTGAATTCAAATCATAGTACATGTATGCTCTAGCTAGATGTTCGGAATCTAAACCATGTATGATACTATGTACAATGTGTTTAACACGCACAACACAGACATAAACACCATTTAGACTAGTAAGGTACATGTGCATTGCACGCATGAGATTTGGCAACCAAATTATTAATAAATACCACATTATAGCATGCAAGCTTTGAGTCATATATGCATGATGTAGATGTTCGTTTAATTCTTATAGTTCATTTCATTCAAAATCATCTAGTTTTTATAAGAAAGCTAATCTATTTTAAGATTCATGGAATTGTGTGTTGTAAAGCATAAAGTAAAAACAAATCATGTAGAAAAACATTTTGGCAATTCTGATACGGAAGATTCTAGAACAAAGAAGAAGTGCTTGTTTTTTGAGGTTTGTGCATTATGCTTAAGTTCAACCATGGAGTCTTCTAGATTGTACATGTGGCAAAATGTAGTGGAATCTAGATGATATCCAACGACCAGTAGTGCTCAAATTTGCCATCTCTGCACCATCGGATTGGCTTCATCCAACAACCATCTTTCAAAGTTAAAGTTATCCGCACACTATAAAAAAATAAAAAATATATAATATATAGGGGTATAGATATAGATATGTGATGCGAAAGCCACCCATCATCTCCAATTAGAATAGTGTGTCCATGCACGGATGCAATGTGGCCAAACGATGTCTGCCATCAGTATCTCAAATTCAAATCAGTCTGACCTTGTTCAATGTGTATACAGTACAACATGCTCGTTTCCAAACCACATTGCGCATATCTCAATTATATTCATGCATGCATGTGTTTCAAACATCATGATCTCTTATTCAAATATTTGAATTCAACTTTACATTGATTATGACCTCACCTAGTCTTTTACACCCACACAGTCGTCTTCTCTTTATAATTGTACCACTAACTTTCTCTCGTGCATGCATGCACACACACTACCAGTCGGCATTATCCATCGCACACATGCAATCTTTTTCTTCAGGTCGGTCTCCCATGCATGCACACACACACACACCTCCCCCTCTCCATCATATCAGGCATTCTTTATCTCTCACGTGCATGCCCAATGATCGATGGTCCTCTATGTGTGTGTATATATAGCAAGGTCTTTCCCAGTTTTCCACACAAACCGATCAATCTATATATCTAGTGAGGTCTCACCCTCTTTCCCACGTCCACGTTGATCAATCTATACCTCTCTATATAGGATTACATAGCTAATACACCCACATTAATTATACATCCAATGCCCCCTCTCATCATCCATGCCTTCCGCATCTCTCAGACACGTGCACAGTGGCGAAGACAGGGGGCAGCAAGGGCCCTACTCCTCTAACATCACTATATATCGAGGCTAATTTGAATGTGATCATTAGAAAATTGCTGGTAAAATGGTTTAAGTTGATGAATTGGCCCTCCTCGTAAAGGATTAGCAATGCTTAGCCCCCTAGCTCATTAATATTTCATGGCTCCGCCAGTGCATGCAACCGTGCACGTTGTCACCCCCTCTCTTTAAATATTGATCTTGCACTTGCGCACTCCTTCATAGTCTCCCTCCACTTGGCCCCTCACAACATCTTCTAGCCCCAACCGGATTTTTCCACATGTAAAATCTAGCAGACTAAATGGTTAACTTAAACATAATGCACAAACCTGAAAACACAAGTGCTTGTCCTTTGTTCTAGAATCTTCCGTATCATAACTGCCCAAACTTTTTTTCTAGTTGAATTGCCATGATTTGTTTTTACTTTATGCTTTACAACACACAATTCCATGAATCATAAAATAGATTAAGGGCTTCTTTGATTCAAAGGACTCTTAAAGGAATTTTGGAGGATTCTAACCCTTAGGAATATTTCCTATCTTGGTTGTTTGATTCGTAGGATTGTAAACCATAGGAATTTTTCATAGGATTCATTTGCACTAGATTTCATAGGAAACATCCCATCCACTCAAACCTCTTTGAAAGAATACTGCATTTTTCTATGCATAATCAAACACTCGTACAAACCTGTAGGGTTCAAGACGACATTCCACTCTAATCCCATGTTTTTCCTATTCCCACGTTTTGGAAATCCTACGAGTCAAAGAGGCCCTAGCTTTTTTATAAAAACTAATTGGTTTTGAATGAGATGAACTATAAGAATTAAATGAACGTTTACATCAGGCATATATGACTCAAAGCATACATGCTATAGTGTGGTATTTATTCATAATTTGGTTGCCAAATCTGATGCATGCAATGCACGTGTACCTTACTAGTACTTCGAGTATGTGCAAAACACATAAATTAGAATTCCAATGGCACGCTACATAGTGTCTCTCTTACAGTTCATGAAGCCACATGTCACATGTGGAGGCGTTGTCGTGACCTCCTTGTGTGGATTGATCACAATGACGTGCTGCTAGTTCCAGAAGAATGTAATCGTCCTCTCTGAGGCACACTGGCGGTACATGCATGAAGCGATGATGTGCATGCATGCCATGCACAGACTCATTCCCTCGCACGCACACGCGGGTACACAGGGCGACACATTTTTGTACGAAGATCCACCCCATGTGATAATTTGACACATGTAAAGTCCTTCACTTCATTGATGGTCAATTAATACAGCGCCTGCAAATTGAGTGGACGTGAGGGAGGAAGAAAGACATTACTACTCCACTGCGTGCATGCGAGTAGTTAAATCGTGGGTTGCTACTTCCATTGATCTCCTTCGTATTTTGTGCCAATTTTTGACCATATTTTAAGTAACGTAATATTTATGTATGTCATAAAAAGTGGCACAAAAAAAGGGGGCCAATAAACCAGGACGCAGGCAGCATGATCAATTTTTGCCAGGGCTACTGTTGGTTGCCTTTGTATTTAAATATGGACGGAGTGGAGTAGTACTATCTTTATCTTAGCCTCGTAGGGCTGTCCCAGCGCCTAGGCTCGCCTCCCCACCTCGCCCACCGGATCCCGCCATGGAGGATCCCTTAGATCCCAAGATCCCGCGGGCTGCCCTCTCGCTGCTGCGCGCAGCATTGCCGCCTTTGAGAAAAACCCACATGTGTTTTAGAGGTGATCCATTACTCTGGAATCACAGATCGGTGGCACCGGAGGACATGCCAAGGCTGCATTTCAGGTGGTGGGCAGCAAGGGCAAATCGTATTGAGGAAGTGTCGCATCGATTAGAGAGAAGTTCCAAGGAGCTGCGCCTGGCGCAGCACAAGGCGGAGGCGCAAGTCGATCTCAGTGGGAGAGATGCTGAGGGATGTCAGCATCTGGCAGCGTCGCATTGATTTCAAGCTAGGGCTAATGGCAGAGATCACATTCACGGAGTCGAGTGCAGAGGAAAGAACGCACATGCCTGCGCAATGGCATGAGCAGCTGGTGCCACTGTTCAAATGGGCGGTAGGAGAAGGCAAATCCCGGGACCAGTTGCGGCGGCGCCGCTGGGCATGCATCGTAGGCGAGGTGAGCTGCCCTCCTTCCCCGCCAGCGATGCAGTGACCTAGTCGGTTGCTGCTGCAGTGAACTTGCAACGCCATGTCGGTTTGCAACCTTGACAATCACTCCATCTATATGTATTGTATTCCTGTGAAAATACTTGGTCGTTTGGAAAAAGATGGTAATTGATTTATCACTAGTTTTAGAATGCTTAGTCGTGACAATCAACCGAAGCCACAACCAGAAGTCTCCATCACGTAATACTTTACGGTCAGTTGCACCAACACACTGTCGGTCGGACCCGCGTCTCACCGAAGGGACACGCATCGGCTTGGTCTGACATGTACGACCAGTTACATCACTGACTTGTGCGACCGCATTTGAGCAGTGTAGTACTCCCTCTATCTCAGTTTACAAGTCTTACACGTGTACCTAGGTCATTAATTTAACCAACTTAATAAGAGACATACATTATGAAATATATATCATTACAAACTCCAAATATTGTATTTTTAATGATATATTTTTTATGTTAAACAATTTATTTTATATAAGTTACATTGACAACCTAGATACACGTGCAAGCCTTGTAAACTGAGATGGAGGGAGTACTTGAAATTTATGTTCCACTAAATTCATCGGGAGCCATTTCGGGCCTCGAAACCAAAACCATCAATTAATCTCTACCCTGTTCCCATCACATTCCAAAGTACTAGTGCTACAATTAAGTGCAAGCCTGCTCACACCTACTAGTACGTACCAAACCTGAATGTGTTCCCACTATGCAGGTTGTAGTACTAGTGCTAGTACTTAGGTTATAAAAAGGGGAACTACCTAACCGAAAATTACTCTACCTTCCTCCTCATAAGTCCTTCGTTCGTCCTTGCCATGGCCGGTGTGCAGAGTTCTAGGTCGAGAACTACTCATAACAAAGGAGCGGTAACCAAGGCTGCGGAAAAAAAGAGGGCTCGCCGCCTCACAGAGACCTTGAAAGATCTCTCACAGGCAGGAGATGGCTCCCAGGAGAGCCCTAGCCGTGGAGACGAACATGCTGAGCTGGCGGCGCTGGCATGCCCGATCATCTCAATAAGCACCTCAATAAGCATAAGGAGTTCATCCACGTCTTGGTGGAGCTGCTGAAGGAGAGCCTTGACAACATGCCCACTGGGCTCAATGAGTAGGGGGAGTTGACCACCGGCTTGGTGATGCTGCTGAAGAAGAGCATTGCCTTGGAGAAGAAGACGACCGACAAAATCCTGCAACTTCAGGAGGACAAGGCGAAGCTCTGCCACGAGCTTGACCTGCTGAAGGAGGAGAACGCCGGCAGGAAAAGCTGCATGAGAATAGTAGTTCCTCGATGAAGATGTTGCAGGCCCTCATCATGGAACAGAAGGAGGAGTTGGCGAAGCTCCGCATCGAGCACCCGACTGTTGTCAAGGTACGTAATGCGGCCGTGGAATAGATGATGAAGGCTCGCATCGAGAAATCCCGTGTCATGGACAGAATGAAGAAGATGGCGGATGAGACACGCAAGGAGATGGAGGTCGTAGAGGCGATGAAGAAGTAGTTATGACTCTGCGGCCAGCAACCCTTCATGTAGTAGAGAGCAGCGCCCCAGACTTGTGTGTGCGTCATCCTTCTTCTTTTTGGGATGATAATCTTCCTTCTTCTTTTGCTCCTGTGTTTCTTCTTTTGCTTCGGGTGTTTGACAGCACGTGTCACATTCTGTGTGAGGCATGAATGGAACAATGCTAACAATGAGATGACTAGCAAATTAGATCATTTTTATCGCCATATGGCACTAGGCTGCTGTATTTCATGCTCCTCTGTCGTATTCCAGTGGAAAACTTGAGTATACCACATGGTTCTTTGCTCCTCCTCAAGTCCTCGGCACATTTATAGGAGCAGTCAAATCACAAGGCCCCGCCTTCCAGCAGTAATGAGCCGTCAAATCAAAAAGGCCCTCGCCTCTCTTTAAATCGACCAAGCTAGACTACCCCACCCTCTATCCTTTTAAAAAATGTACACTTTTGTACAGTAGTAGTATAGATGGATTGCGCCATGGAGCAGAACTAACAAGATGAAATTAAAGAAAAAATGTGGTACATATAGAGAGCTCATCGCCAAATTATGCATATAGTACTATTAAAAAAGCTAGTACATGCTTAAATGTGGTGCTAAATTCTATTAAAGAAATTACCATACCTATTTAATTCTTGTGTTCTTATTATTTATGCCACTAGTTGTGTATCACTACTCAGTTTTGCCATTAGAAGTTACAACTACTCAAAAAATGCCATCGATCCGTGAGATGCCTTCTCAAAAATGCAATTAGATATCTCAAAAATGCCATTGTTAAGTTAGATATTTGCTCAAAAATGCCATTAGACATTGTTATTTTCACATCAAGCCCGTTGACCATGTTATATGACAAAAATAAGACGATTCTCACAGTGATCAGTGTGGCCCCGCTTGTCAGGAGTAACCAAGCGAATAATTTTGTAGAAAATAAGAACGCTATTGGGATCAAGTAGGCCCCATACTTTATTTTACTGTAGTGAGATAGAGGGAGAGCTGGCATGTTGGTCCATCGATATTTATATCATTATAACATGACAAAAGATATTTGAGTCACAATAATGGTGTCCAGCACAACACACCCCTCAAATAAAACTAAGCACCCTGAAATTCTTTGACAAAACTAAGCACCCTGAAATTTTTTGACAACTAAACTGCTGGCTATATGATGTTGGCCATATATATTGTACGTATATAATGTGAAGAAACGAGTGGTAGTACTATACCAACTAAAAGATGAACTGTAAGAAATACTAGTATGTACGTACTGAAGAGTTAAAGTAACGAGAAGGAACATAACATAGTTCTGCTGGGGGCTCAGCACAACACACACCTCAAATAAAACTAAGCACACCTGAAATTAAACTAAGCAACTAATCTAGTAGACACTGCATTAGAACCACCATGAGGAACGACACTGCCACCTTACTCGGACTCCTCATCCACGTGCTCGACTTTGTCCTTGTCCCTGTTCCTCTTGGCAGACACTTCTTTGCTTGAACCGCACACTTGGCTCTTGCTCTTCATCCAACCATTGTAGATATTGAAACAAAGGTAGGCATCCATTGCAGCATAGTGGATGTGGTCTATATCTAGTACATTCCACTTCCATGCACGATGAAACTTGGGTGGAGGTTTCTTCAGTTTATGTATGAAGGATGAACCATGGCTCCTGCCAGGGTTAGCATTGAAGGCTGATCACGGGAGGGCACCAGCCCATTCTTCTGGAGGTCGACGGGCTCGCCTACAACGAGGCCTATCAGACCCAGGACTGTTTTGTCATTCGTAAAGTCCATGGTAACGAATTTGACTAGGCTGCCCTTGAGGAAGTTCTTAAATTCCTCACACTCAACGTCGGCATGGCATATGTGGTGGACCAAGCATAAGTCATGCACGCAAACCTGGATCATGGCGGGCTTCATCTTCTCTTCCTCCTTTAGATTCTTCTCTTTGTCTAGGGTTGTGGTGTACTCAACATCTAGCCCAGCGACCCACTCATCATTTGAGTTTTCGAACATGCGTCTGAAGCGAGCAAGGCAACCTTTCACCGTCACGGAGGAACGGGTGTAGATGACGTCGAACTCATCGTCGGTGATGGTTCTAACCTTGTACTCACCGCTGATCATGGGGATTTGGGACACCATGGATTTGGGAGGAGGGTTAGGATTAGTGGAACTGCCATAATGTGAAAGGACGGAATGACTAGGAGTGAACTGTCGTAATGTTAAAGGACGTCCGGGGACGAGTATGAGCGAACTGCCAGCGGTTTTTCGATTGTAAAAATGTTGAGTGGGGCGTGCGAACGACAGGGTAGTGGCTTGCCTGGTGGATAAACGGATTCATGCACAGTACTATGGGGGCCCAATTAGATGTCTTGTCTACTCGATGCCCAATTAAATGGCTTTCGATGTCATGTTAAGCATCGGGAAAATTACAGGTGATACGCAGCTTTCCATTCTCCCATGATACGGGCTTCCGAGGGCCCTTGGATCTGAGATCGAACGGTTGCATGGTGTGATTCTAGACCTATGGATGAATATCCTATCCTAGAGGGTTATTCTGCAATTTTTCAGCAACTTAGCATGCGACTGTTCGATCTCAGATCCAAGGGCTGCCAGCAGCCCGTATCATGGTCACGCATGCCACGATCGCCGCCTCGCTTGTGCGGTCGCGCCCTTGGAGATTTAACACGGTGCGTTAGGCTATTTGATGTTGGCATGTCATACGTAGTAATCACTTAGTCACTCATACAACAATTATAGCTATAAGGTTGGCTATAAGAGTATTTTTTTTACTTCTCTCCATCTCTTTCTTTGTAGTATTTATTGCATTGCCAAGGAGTGACCTCTTCCAATGAAATGGTGCTTAGATGAGGTGCTAAGGGCATTAAATGGCTTAGCAACTCAAGTCCCCAATGCATAGATGCTTAGTTTTTTGTTGCTAATTTTGCTTCATTTAATCAGCTATAGACTCAAAATTGTATTTTCACCTAGGTACACGCGCTTAGCACCGTTTCTTCCTGGGGTCACCAAACTAGTCTGTCTCTTCTTAATTAACTTGCCACATCAGACTTTATGCCTATGTGGCAGGCTTAGCACCTGTGCGAGCAAGTACAATAGTGGGCTATAAGCCCGCTTACATGGCATTTTTGCATATGTGGACGAAAGAGGCAAGGAAAAAGTGGAGGAGTGGTCTCTCATGCAAGATCCACCTCTACATGGTGGAGCATTGCGAGAGGCACCTGTATACCATGGAGGTGGTCAGGAATCGGGAGACTCACGCTGGTCGTAGCACCAAGTTAAAATGATAATGGCAAGTCAAATCACGGGGCCCCATCTATCCAGCAGTAACTCGCTGTCAAATCACACAACCCTACGTTTGCAGCAGCCTACTCCCTCATCTTCTCGCGTCTCTGTCGAACCGACTAGGCGGAACTGCCCCGCCTACCATGCGGGAAAAGCCACGTCCTCAACTTTTAAATAGTACAATATACTAATTTTGTATCCATGGATTGCCCCATGGAGCAAAGCCTCAAGAAAATGGCGGTACACATTTACGGAGTATACATCACGCCCGTCGCATTCACATCGCACCCTAGACGGTCGATCGGTATGGCACGCTGCTCTCCGAATGGAACACGCGTCATATTGCGTTTGCACACACATGTGGGACCGCAATTCAGAACCGACCATAGGCACACTCCCCGGCCCCGCAAGTTGGGTGAGTTAATAGAAGAGAGAGAGACGAGCGATAGTACTAGAGAAGTGTTGTACAGACGGTGGTGCCTGGACGATCCCTGCATGACACGGAAGATCAGTTCGTCGATGCATGTGACCACACTCCAGCAAACACACCTGGATTGGCTATCGTCTACATATCGTGCAGGTTGTGTTGTACATGGCTGTAGTTCTAATGAGAAATAAAAAAAGGTTTCTTGTCATCTCACAATATTAGCTATCATGTGCTTCGGATCACTGCGAGGGTTAAACATCGACAAATGAGTTCCTCCAAGGCGCTGGTCATTGTGGGCACATGCACGAAGACTACTCAGCTGCCATCTAGGTCTAGCCGGCTATGTTAATTAGGACATCTATCAATGGATCCCTTTTGTACGAGTTTATCTTTAATTTGAGCTTTGATCATCGTCTAGTTTGTCCGTTGGGATTCATGTTGTCTTCTTTGGGCATCGAGGTTATGGTTTCTTGTCATGTGGCATTTTTTCGTGTTATATGTTATAATCCAGTGCTTCAGATCAAAATGACAACAACTGCACCTCTGGGCACGTGCATGAAGACTTCTCAACAGTCATTTATGAGGTCAAGCTGGCTTTGGTAGACAAAAGAAAACTAGTACCCCACTACATAGGCAGGAGC
Organism: Triticum aestivum; assembly: GCF_018294505.1. Classification (NCBI taxonomy): domain Eukaryota; kingdom Viridiplantae; phylum Streptophyta; class Magnoliopsida; order Poales; family Poaceae; genus Triticum; species Triticum aestivum. Next base: position 294,532,501 of record NC_057797.1, on the reverse strand, counting down.
CTCCGTGCTTGCTTGCTAGTGTTGCTCTCTTCACACTGTCGCGTCCCCTCCAGATCGAAACACGACAGCGATAGCCACACACTCTCTCTCTCTGGTCACTTCTGGTCACAGATCTAGCCGGATCCTCTCCACCGTGGAAGGTGAGAAGGTGCAACGTTCACGCGGTCATCCTCGGCGAGGACTCTTACCCACTATTGGCGCATCCCGATCCAAGCACCGCTAGCTAGGAAGGGCCTCCGACTCCTTCTTCCTCGCTGTCGTAGTGTGGGCAGATCCAACCTCCCGTCGCCCACCTAGCGACATCCCGGCGACCCTCAGGTATAACTTCCTTCAAAACCGGCCTTGCTCTACTTCCCGAGCTCCTAACATTGCAGCATTTGTATCTTTTACTATTTCTCGGCCCCCCTCGTAGATAGGATCAATCTGCTATTCGAAAGCCACCTAAATTTTTACTGTTAAGAGGTAAAACTAGATCATGCACTCAAATCTAGTACTACTTGGTTCAAACAAGGAAGAAAGGGGGTCGGGGTGAGGGAAGATTTGTTACCTGAATCTAGGACTTGGTCGAAAGAGGAAATAATGGGGGCAAAAAGTAGTAGAGACTAGCTATCCAACTAGTCTCTTGGTCTAATAGGGAAATAAAGGGAAACATAGTACAAACTCAATATAAACCTGATCTATTGGTTGAAAAAGGAAATAAAGTGGGGACTTGGGGACAAGTCAACAGAGTACTAGATATTCTAGCCTCACATAGTATAAGGTGGCTATACCGAACAAAAATGGGACCAACCCAGATATCCTGTTCTGATGTTTGTTGCCCCGAGCCACTCTTATGTAACGCCACTGGTAAAATGTAGAAGTCACACTGTTAAAAGTAAGGACACATTAAACCAATGTTGTTTTCAATGTAATGCCTCCTGTAATATAAATCATTGGCACTTTTTTTCATGTCCTGCTAAATTTCCCATTAAGATATGTTGCTTCTTTTCATTAGAAATGCAACTGTCCTAGTCCACCTACTCTCCCGTGCCCAAATACCAACTCTGTAGCAGCTATTAATGTAATGTTGCTGGTAAAATTAAGCAATGGCACCATTAAAGTAATGTAGTATTTAACGGTTGTCATAGTTAATCCTAATGCCCACACTAATACCTAGCAATGTTGCTGCTTTAGAAATTGCTACTGTCCTTGTAGGATTGCCATTCAGATAAGGAATATGCTTCTTTTCATTTGATGTATGTTTCATCACTTGTTAGTCACCCTCCTTTCCACCTTTTTTGTGCAAATAGAGATATACATTTCACGCTTAATCTTAGTTGAATTGCACAAAAGATATCCAAATTATAGTTGAACATTCCAGGAGCTTCACAACCAGCCTTGATATTGCTCAATTTTATTGCAAATAATGAATAAGAAGGTTTGTGGGTTTCATTCTCTGATGGAAATGGAACCAAGGCTGGAGCCCTTTTCTTAAAAAATGAAGAAGAAGTTGCTAGCTGATGGGACATTCCTTCATTTTAGGTGAACTGCACTGAAAGGTCCCATGAATTGAATCATCCATGTTGGTGTCTGGTTTTTATCCCTTCTACGATGGCGTTGACTGCAGATATGGTTCCCATCATGAGGTATGTTCCTTTTTGGTCTGACCATTTGCCAAAGATCATGCATGTTGAGTCTGCTCTTGTGCTACTATTTTGGCACTGCCATGATAAAGCAGTAATGTTATTATTTTGCACCTTAATCTAGTGGCACTATTCATTTGAGGCAATGTTTTGGCACCGCTAGTGCCACTAATTTTTTTTATATATCGAAAGAAGGGGGTTTCCTCCGATTTCATTAAATAAACCCAACCATAGAGAACCATTATCCAACAACATTTCAGTGTAAATGGGCAGTTAAGCAACTACTACTAGAATAGACTGAGTACTAGCAGGAGACAAGTTCGCAACATAAGCTAGGAAGGTAGGGGGACACAACACCAACTCGACCAAGTTTGGATTACAACCCAAATGCTATCACAGAAACATCAAGGGGGAAGATAGGGACTGAAAGAGTCAGCTTCAGCATTGTAGTCTAATCACCCCCGGCCTCCATCCTTGCGACGCACGGTACACCTCATTTGCCACATGCTCGACCCTAGTGCCACTGATAAAATGAAGTAATAATATAGTTAAAATAGAGTGAGTGTCCTCTCTATCATTTCATTTCCAATGTAGATAAAGAAAGTGCTTCTCATTGTTAGTATATGTTTCATCAACTAGTCCCATTGTTAATGTTTAAGCGTTTCTGCAAACTGGAGTGCTTAATTTTAGTTGATCTACACAAAAATAGAGACTGGAATGTCTCTAGGCCCCTGCTTGTATTACCGTTGTACACTGATGTTCATCACTGGCAGAAGGTGTATCGGGGAGACTTGGGTCGGTTTCCAGTATGAGGCGTACCGTATGAGGCATCGCAGGGCCCATCTCGTCCTCGCAACATGGCATACTATGATACTATCACAATATTTTCTTCTATTTATTAGAGTATGTTTCGTCAACTAGTGCCACTATAATGTAATCATGCTTTTTCATTATCTGTGCAAACAGGGTTATTCAGCTGCATTTTGGTGGAACTACACAAATGTACGGATGGAACCGACATATATGCAGAGTGTGAGGTGTGCCAAGTAAAAATTACCGACACCAACCATGATCCATGCACACATTGGCATCCACCACCACCAGTGGGATGTGTGGCGCTCTCTGTGGATGGACCTTTCTCGACAGCGAATCCTCTAACCAAATACTAGTAGCTTATATTGGCAGTTATCTAGGGAGTACTCTTTTCTGAAATAAGCACCAAACTATTTTTCTTTATTTGTACACTATGTCACAACTTTGACCCAAAGGTCCAGAGCTAGTTTAGCGAGATTGGCGTAGTACTCGGAGACTAATTGTACGCATGCTTTTCATTAGCTATCACACTGATTGTAAGCATGAGCAGATGGACGATTAGGTTAGTGCGAAGCTCCCTACCGCCACTGTTGAAACGAGGTGAGCGTCGAGGGAACCGTGGAGAATAGCGGGGAAGTGACATCGCGCCATCGGGCCTCCTCTTGCGGTGGGAGAACGAATACTCCTGTGGCTCCGGCTGGCTCTGCACCCTCACGAACGACACACTGTACTCGATCGAGACCTTTGACCTGTACGCCCACCACCTCCGTCTAACTTTTGCCTCAGACTATGGCGTGACTGCTACTGAGGAGTACATCGTTGCCCTCATCGCTACTGTCTCTCTCTTTTGCATACATTGCCAGATGGCCCTAACCATCCTCGAAATTTCCCACTCATTGTCAAACCAAGTAAGGATCTCCTTCAAACTAGCTAACTTTGACTGGTCGCCACCGGCGATCTGCCTGATTCGCTACTGCATCCTCTCCATAGATGTCCTTCTAAGTGGTCCAGTGCTAGCTTTGGAAGATGGGAGGAGAGACGGTGGTCTTGCAATGGAGAAGAGGGAGAGGCGAGGCGGTGGTTTTGGAATGGAGATGGTGGAGAGGAGAGACGGTGGTCTTGCAATGGAGAAGAGGGAGAGGCGAGGCGGTGGTTTTGGAATGGAGATGGTGGAGAGGAGAGGGGGTGGTTTTGCAATGGAGAAGAGGGAGAGGTGAGACGGTGGTTTTGGAATGGAGATGATGGAGAGGAGAGGAGGTGGTTTTGCAATGGAGAAGAGGGAGAGGAGCATGCGACGGCGACTTAGGATTAAACGAGAGGGCTGGTGCGCTATGGCTGGATCAAAATCAAAATCAATTTACCCTTCAATTAAGAAAGCGACCCCACATTAACTAGTCTCCCTTTTATTCTGGGTCATAATTGATCAGGATTTTCACAAATAAAATATATGTTATACGTTGCAAAAACAATATAATTTGAAAGTACATTCATATACGAACCAAATGATACAATTTTTGGTGACATGCATTCACATTTTGCTTGTCAAATATAGTACATGGTCAAACTTTGACCCAAAATACGCAAAACAAAAAAATACTTCCAAGACCAGCGCCGCTCCTCTCCTCTTAAACCACCGCCGCTCCTCTCCTGTTCCAATCTAAATCTAGCACTACTCCTCTCCTCTTCCATTTCAAAACCACCGCCCCTCCTCTCCTGTTCCAATCCAAAACTAGTGTCGCTCCTCTCCCATTCTAATCCAAAACCAGCTCTTCTCATCTCCTCTTCCATTCAAAAACCACCGTCGGCAAGTGAAGATGTTGTGGATAAGTAGATCGATGTAGGAGTACAACCGATACGCTAGGATCGCAGACGGCGACCCTGTGAAGCTAGCTAGGATGTTGGAGATACAGTCTTGGTTGGCAACAAGGACCAACTAGCGGCGATGACGACATCCATGGCTAAATATCTGCAATAGAGCGAAAAGGCGGCGATACTCCCGAAGGGAGTCGCGCGGGAGTACATAGAGCTGCTCCTCTGGGCCATGTAGCAAACAGATTCACCGAGTCCGATCGTGAGGGAGCAGTGGTGGGAGTATTGATCCCAGATGGAGCCATTTGTGAGGGTGTTGTGCCAGAGCGAGCCGGTGCAGTCTTCGTCGACCGAACCCAACTTCAAGAGGAGAAAAGCAGTTGGCCCGATGACGCTTCCCCGCCATCCTCTCCCTCGCCATTCCAATCGTCTCATGGGGCGGTTGTCTGCCACCGAGGAATAGGAGGGGACTGCCCGCCAGCCCAATAGTCGGGCAAGTTGTGAATTGTCAGGAGGAGCTTAGGGTTGTCAGTATTTGCAGGTTGTGAATTGTGTTTTGTGTTGTGTATTTTGAGAGTACTTTCAGATTTGCAATATTGAGCATATGAAGTATTTTATGAATTCTAGAGATCTATTCTTAGCACTTAAACATGTAGTTTCATAGGAGTATAAAAGTACGGGCAATGTGATTCTTAGAGAAGAAACTGCAAGTATCAGTTTCAGATATGAAACTGCAACTTTCAAAGGCAGAGCATTTATAATAACACGACCTTTTCAAACAGGGATAACATCATGTTGGAAGTTTTATTCATGGTCGAAAATGGAACTACCAGCCAGTTAACATCATGCTGATCAACATTCATGCATAGCTCATCTTCATATGATGCACAATCAAAAAGATATGCTATTTTCAAAATGCCCACATAATGTCAAGTGTGCGAAAAACAGAGAAAACGAGGGACGAAGTTTTGGAAAGTGTTGGATGTGGTGTGCATAGATAACAATGGGGACCCACATGTCAATAATGACAGAGGCAAAAAATTTGGAGATATTTTCCCTGCATCAGGTGGAATCGAACCTGGGCGGAACAGCTGTCGGATAGTGTCACTTGGCCACTAGGCTAGTTCAGTACTTTCGTTACAAATAAGGCACTGCCTCAGGTGGTCTGATCTCCTCCTGCACCTTTGTGCGCTAGCCGCGGTGCCACCGTCTCCCTTTGTGAATATGTTGAACAAACGAGAGGAATCTGGAGAGGATTGTACGTGGAGAGGCGGACGGTCGGGACCCACCATGTCTATGGCCGTACACAAGCAAGTGTCTCATTGAAAAAATACTTCTCCTAATGCTATACTCACGTTGGAGCCCACACGTTTGTCAAAATGGTTACATTTTTAGGTGCTTTAATGTAGTTACTAAAGGAGATAAATTAACAATGAAGCCGGGAGCTGGCAGGTATCATTTATTATCACTCGGGCAGCAAGTATCAGCTGGGTTGTGGGCTGCCTCATCTAGGTTTTCTTTTTTAACATGCGCAGCCCATGACATGGCAGTTTGTATTTTCTTGAGGGCCGTCATGTATCGACCGGCCTATGGACCTCCCATCCGAGGTTTTTTTCCTGAAACATCAGCAACCCAATTTATGTATTTTTTGAAGAAAACACAGAGGTCTATTCTATTTTTCTCTAATAGGATCGCCTGGTCCAACTTATGTTTCCCTTCCAACTATATTATATGTATTTAAATTATTTTATATGCTATTATATATTATTGTTATTGTCATCATATATTAAACAGATACTTACACATGTAAGAAAACAATATCCCACATCTTATTAACGTATAAAAATAATTGCTTAACAATAAAATCCTGGATTTTTTTGGCAACGAAAATCCTGGTGATTGTGTACAAAAAGCTTGGCAAGATTTAAGGACCAATGTAATAATAAATCACTTATTATTTAAATATATTTATAACAAAATGCTCAGCCCCTGTTTATTTTTTGATAACATTGCTGCGCGCAACCCATAATTATAATTAGAATCAGCCCAGCAAAATCGTGTATTTCGAGAAAGTGCAAATGGCCTGTAATTTTTTAGGAAAAAAATAAATGGGCCGCATGGATGCTACATTATTTGTTCACCTAGCCCAGCAAATGGACTGTAATTCTAAAAAAAGAGATCAAATTGACTGTAAATTCTGAAAAAATGTGTTGAATACGTGCCACATTTTTGGAGGCTGAAATGTGGGCCAATAGGTCGAAGCCAACGCAAGTCGTTGTCAACTTAGTTAACAAATGATTCTGACATCGTTAGCCATTGGATTTACATCCAACGACCAACATTCATCTTCAATCTCTCGTCTTCTTCCTCCATTGCCGTCGGGACCACCTTCTCCCGCCTCCTGCTGCTAGCAGCTCTGCTTAATACGCTTCGTTGTGAAGCGCTACCCCACCGCTGGCTAGGCCATTCGTCCACCCCTCCACACCTCCTGTTCTTCTCCACCGACTGCCGAACCGCATCGCAGCAGAACCAGTTAACCCTCGTACACCTCTCCGTCTACGACTCCACTCCCATGTCTTCCCATCTCCAGCTCGTTGCTGTCCGGGGCCTCGCTGTCATCCACCACCTTGGATGCACTCGGTGTGGAGTGGTCAACATGGTCAATGATCGACATCCATCAGAAGTGGACTGTATGTGGAGAGGCTGACAGCTAGGTCCACGGCAGCAGGCAAGGAAATGTCTCCTTATTACGCGCAAAATAATGATTCCTCCAGCTGACAGCTGGGACCCACTGGAAGGGCCTATGTATGTCGCAAAAAAAAAAGTTCCCCTCGCTGACAAGTCAGACCCACCAGCTATATCTTCGCACGCAAGGAAGTGCCTCCTTATTATGCACAAAAAAATGAATACCCCCCGGCTAGCTGGGACCCACCATAGTGGGAGGCTGACTTGTGGGCCTACTAAGTTGACGGGGATGGAGGGCTTTGTCAACTTAGTCAATATGAACGATTCTAGCTCCAGTGACCATACGATGTCCATCCAATGGCCGTAGTGCTTCTTCAACCTCTGGTCTTCTTGCTCCAGCCACCCAAACCAGCGCCGGTCGTGCCGCGCGCTCCTGCCTCCCATGGCCGGATGTGACGCCAGGGAGGCCTCACCACCCCTACTACTCCTACCATTGGCTAGGCCATCCCTCTACTCACCCACACCCCTGTTATTCTGTGGCAACGACAGACTCACACCGCAGTCGAACCAGTGAACCCTCGTACTCCTCTCTATGTGGGCACCCACTGCCACGTCTTCCCTGGCTCCACGTCGTCCCCTTCCTAGGCCTCGCCGTCATCCACCGCCCTGGTGCTCTCGGCGTGGCGTGGTGAACATGGTCAAGGAACGACTTCCATCGGAAGAGTATTATACGTGGAGAGGCCGACAGCTGGGTCCACAGCCGCAGCAAGGAAGTGCCTCCTTATTACGTGGAAAATAATGATTCCTCCATGTGATAGCAGGGACCCACTGGATGGGCCACCGTACTTCGTGAAAAAAGTTTCCCCCCTGACTGCTAGGACCCACCAACTACATCTTCGCACGCAAGGAAGTGCGTCCATATTACGGGCAAAAAAACGATTCGCCCCCTGACTATTGGGACCCACCAGCTACATCTTAGCACGCAGGAAGTGTCTAACAGTCGGGACCCACCTGGTCGAAGCGTACATAGCGTTGTCATTCTGGTCGTAAACGTGTACATACATACTGGTCGATCGGTTTGTCTGCATGCTGCAGTGATGAACCGTGGCCGTGTAAGGAAGGGCACGTGTCATAGTAGAGGCGCGCACATGTTGTAGTAGAGGTGCGCACGTAGCATATCATGCTGTCCCATTAATATCGTGTACACATACGTATAGCGACCAGGGTGCAAGAAAGTAAATACGGCCACATACATACATACGGGCGGGGTCTCGAATGCCTACTCGCGCATACGTACGGCCATGGCTTGTGTACATGGCTGGGTCGGAATGGAGAAACTCCGTCGTCATCGTGGAGGAAACGGACTTCTCTTGGACCTCCTACGGTCGAAACGGGGTCCTGTTGATCGGGAGGGGTGTGGAATACCACAAAACGGAGGAAACTGACTTGTGTTGGAGCGCTATGGTCAAAACTGGGGTCCTGTTCATCGGGAAGGGTGTGGCATACCGCAAAACGGGACTCCACGGGATACTGTTTATCTCCACCGTCGACTGCCTCCACGGGCTACTGTTCATCCACCGTCGACCTCCTCTAGCCTCCACCTGTGACTGTTCATCCACGGGCTCCTGTTCATCTGGCCTCCATCGCTCCTCCACTGGCTACTGTTTAACCAGTCCTCTCCACGGGGACCTGTTCAACCACCCCTCCATGGGCTACTGTTCATCCAGCCCTCCACCGACTACTGTTCAACCAGCCCTCCACGGGGTCCTGTTCATCCAACCCTTCATGGGGTCCTATTCATCCAGCCCTCCACAGGGTCCTGTTCGTCCACCCCAACTGGCTCAATCGGGGTCCTATTTATCCAGCCGCAACGGCCTCTACTACCACAAGGTCCTATTCATCCAACCCCCCACCGGGAATTGTTCATCCACCCCCAAACAACACTCATTGTTCATCCAGAGGCAGCATCGATCGGCTTCAGTTAGCAGTAGTAGCGAAGGAATCGCTCAATCGGGTTCAATTAACAGCAAGGGATCAATCGGGGTTCAGTAACATAGCTAGTGCAATCGTTCAGGTTCAGTTAGAGCCCAACGCCTCGCTCGGGTTTAGTTAGAGCGCAACGCCTTGCACACACGCACGTACATGTACAAGATAAACGTGCAAACCTTCGTGCATCGCTCGGCCCCTATCACCCACCGTAACCGGGAACTCCCCGATATTTTCCTCGCCCTCGCTTCTACCACAATTTTTTTCCGTCATGGACGGCCCAAAGAATGTCATGCAGCTGCTTCTCCAACCCGCGCAGGACGAAAAGCCCATTTTCTGTCATAATTTTTGTCATAGAAGTAGGAGCCCACCACATCTATGATGATACCGGATTTTGTCACAATTATCGTCATAGAAGTGTCATAAGCATGATAGAAAAAAAAAAGTTCAGCCCAAAATGTCACAGATGTGTCTTTTTTTGTAGTGCATGTGGTTTTATTTTGATATTAGATCTTGTACTGTGTGTGCTAGCTATTGATCCAGGGACTAGCACAATGAGCATAGAGACATCAAATCTTATCAGGTTCAGGTCGTTACAGTAGTACCTAGATCCATGATTATAGGTCGTATAATCATATGTTATGCATCTCTACCGTGGAGTTATATAAAATGAACTTCTGATGGAAAAGTAATAGCATCATGTACTAATGGGCAACTCTAGAGAAGTTAGATTTAAAGTTATAGCATCATGGACTAATGAGGAACTCTGGAAAAGTTAGACTTAAAATTATTTGGATACATGCGGTGTTCCTATATATGATAGTACAATTTGCAAGCTATTACATCATTGTGTCTACTTCATGATGTTTTCCTTTTAACTTGTCTAAAAATGTATTACAATGTTTACCTGGCAACATGCTATCCACCAGAGATCTTAACCTCTATGGCTGCATGCTCTCATCATACTTGTAGGATTTGAACATGATTACGGGAGCCACTATTTTTGTTGCACTTGCTGCAATGTCCATCATTGTTCAGGCTGTAGTTAGGAAGAGAAGACCATGCATAATGTATGGGCTAATGCATGAAAGATATCGGATCAGATTTGATTATCTAAACCAAATTTTTTGGCAATGCACTGTGTTGTGTAAAAGTTTCATATCAGATCGGGCTGTTTTTTGTTGCAATGGTCATCATTCTTAAGCTTTTGAACGATTTGGTTTGCAAACTTGACATGTATGACTGGTTACTTTTACATGTGTTGGATGAACTTGCTGCCTTATGATATTGTAGTTGAAATTTGTGTTATGTTGATGTCATAGATGCGTCATGCTTGTCACTACATATTGTTATGTTGTTTATCATCAAAATACATATGATATGCTGGCCAATTTTTGAATTTATCTTGTTCCATTTTCACTTTCTATGCAGAGTTGAGATCGCAATTTCACGTCTTTTATTTCACCATTACCTTTCGTTCACCGTAGGTTGCGGCCTCCCTTGGCTTTGTCTCCTCTATTCGCCCGCCGGTGCCCTCGCGTCTCTATAGGTGAGTGTGGCCGCCAGCTGTAGGACTGACAGGGTTGTCGTCGTTTCGATACGTGGTGGGTGCTGCTTCTCGTGGTATCCCACTATCTTGTGCCTCCTTCTACACCTCACAAGCCGAGAAGGGGTGGCGATGGTCATGGCCTAGCAGGATATGATAAGCTCTTCCTTGTTCTTTTGTGTTTGAATCAGATTGGGTAGTTCTCAATTTTATCGGCATGTATTGATCTTGGTCTTGTTCTGTATGCAGGGTACAGTGTTCCAAGATTTGTAATGTAGATTTTCAGAATACTAAGGGCATATCTTGGCTCGAAATGTTGTTGGTTCGATGAACATCATGGAATGTGGAAGATGAGTGCTCCTCTTCGCTTTCCCTCTCTTCTAAAAATAAGTTCCAATTGTCATACATGTTCCCCGATATGGCTTGCTGGATTGTAATTTACCGCTCGTTTGTTATTGTTTGGCATACATCTAGAGGTAAATGTTTTGTATGAGGCTGTTGACTACTTGTACAACATATGCAATGTTGAATTCAGTGAGATATCATGATTCGATATCACTCTCTATGTAGAGTTGAGATCGCAATTTGGTTGAAATTTTGCATCTTTTATAGATATAGATTGAGAGTATTTAATTATATAATTGGATGTATAATTATTAGAAAAAGACAGACCCCATGTTTTATGGATCTGAACTGATACTTGATCATGACCTCATGATGAGAAATGCGTGGTTCATTTATTCAAGTGTCTTAATTTGCCTCATGTAGTAAAAGCAAGAGATATTTAATCTGACAGCCAAAACAAGATAGGATAAGCTCTTCCTTTTTATTTTTGTGTTCGAATCAGATTTGTTAGTTCTCAATTTTATAGGCATGTATTGATGTTGGTCTTGTTCTGTATGCAGGGTACTCGCTGTTTCACGATTTGTACTGCAGATTTTCAGAACACTAAGGGCATATGATGACTTGAAATGTTGTTGGTTTGACGAACATCATGGAACGTGGCAGATGAGTGCTCCTCTTCTCTTTCTCTGTCTGCTAAAAAATAGTTCCAATTGTCGTACAAGTTCCCCAATATGGCTTAAGTAGTATACAGACAAATTCAGGTTACTAGACCTCTTCTGTTTGTATGCCATTTTTCTGTTATTGACCTACATGCTTCTGTCATTGTAGAACATTATTATAGATATTGGCTGTGCCATCTTTGGGTATGCTCATCAAGCTTTATCTTCCTTGTTGTAGTTTGCACAAGCTTTACTAGATATATTTGCCTGCCAGTCTGTACACTGGTTGCATTCTATTCTAGAGGCGCCCAACGCGGGCCTTGGCCTCCCTCCACTACTTCAGCCACTGGATTCTATCCACCTAGTGGGCCCTGACTTCCATACGCCTCTATTGTAATTCATTGTATTCTGAAAATAATCAACCTTTCATGTTTATTCTGATTCACCTGTGTAATATTTGCCTCGAAAACACTCTTTTGCGAGGATGTGATGCCACTGGACCAATCATTGTGAATAGACACTGTTGTGTCCTGCATATTACCAAGAGGCACCACTGTATCATGATTTTCATCACTAGCCCCCACCAGTGATTACGCCGCACACAAATCAGGGGAACACCAACACCGGCTTGGCTGAATATTTGTGGTATTTATTAGATGTTTAATTTAATAAGGACCTTATTTTGCATCGAGTACTGACGACGCTTGTGACCAGTAGTGAAAACCAGTAAGACCTTGAAACTCGATGTCAAGGCTTCTGACCCAACACGTATTTGCTTGTTTTTATAAGCATCCTCCACTATAGCAATCAGTGGTTTTCTTAGTCTCCAGATGATTCTAACAATCACCCTTTCTATTATGTAGGTTTAACACATATCTTGAGATTAACTATTGAGAGGAGCTACTAATGATGTAGCTACCTCTTAACTTTGCAGATCTTTAAAATACCTTCAACTTAATCAGTTATTCTATACTCACTGGTAGGTGATACGTGGCATATTTTATTAATTAGTTTGCTCAATAGGAAGCTAGGCAAGTGGAGACTTGTACCAAAGTATCATATTCCCACATTGCAACCTGATGTCTTTATTCATTGGGCCCCGAGATATTTAGTTCAACAATCGTTCTAATTTTTCTTTGTTTTTGTGCGTATAATCTTTTAGTGGAATACTCTTTCAGGTATATAACTATGATCAATTATGTATATTATCATTATGCAATGGTACGCCCCCTAGCTCCCAGACTACTAATTGTCTTAGGAAACTTCTTAAATGTATGTGTTGAATCATCACTTGGAGATTGTAGTACGAGATTGTAAAAATCTGATAGTGTAGGAGATATCTAACTCTATGGCAATGTCTGATGGCGGTTCTGCGAATTGCTCACAAGCCATGAAAAATTGCGGTGTAACACTGCCTATATTGTCTTACACTCTCATGGTCTGGTTATAGTTTAATTGCTTTGATCTTTGTTTTGTACTCCCTCCATCCTGAACTATTTGTCCCTCAAATGGATGGATCTAGATACATCCATTTGAGCGACAAGTAATTTGGGACAGAGGGAGTATGTAACGCCCACGATGCGGCTATATCTCCCACGTGTCGAAGCACGACTTAGAGGCATAACCGCATTGTAAGCAATGTCGCAAGTGGGGTAATCTTCACACAACCCATGTAATGAATAAGGAAAAGAGGTACATAGTTGGCTTACACTCGCCATGTCACACAATAGCATAAATATCATTACATTCATCCAGATACAATCAAGGTCCAACTACGAAACCAAAATAAAGAACAACCCCAAATGCAACAAAGTCCCCGGTCGCCCCAACTGGGCTCCACTACTGATCGTCTGGAAAAGAAACGTAGTATCATCCAGAGTCCTCATCGAACTCCCACTTGAGCTCAGTCGAATCTTCTGGAGCGGTATCATCGGTCCCTGCATCTGGTTTTGGAAGTAAACTGTGAGTCACGGGGACTCAGCAATCTCACACCCTCGCGATCAAGACTATTTAAGCTTATAGGAAGGGTAAAAGGTATGAGGTGGAGCTGCAGCAAGCACTAGCATATATGGTGGCTAACATACGCAAAAGAGAGCGAGAAGAGAAGGCAAAGGCATGATCGATAAACTATGATCAAGAAGTGATCCTAGAACAACCTACATTAAAGCATAACACGAGACCGTGTTCTCTTCCCGGACTCCGCCGAAAAGAGACCATCATGGCCACACACTCTGTTGATTCATATTAATTAAGTTAAGTTTAAGGTTTTCTACAACCGGACATTAACAAATTCCCATCTGCCCATAACCGCGGGCATGGCTTTCGAAAGTTCAAATCCCTGCAGGGGTGTCCCAACTTAGCCCATCACAAGCTCTCACAGTCAACGAAGGATATTCCTTCTCCTAGGACAACCCGATCAGACTCGGAATTCCGGTTACAAGACATCTCGACAATGGTAAAACTAAACCAGCAAAGCCACCTGAATGTGCCAACAAATCCCGATAGGAGCTGCACATATCTCATTCTCAGGGCACACCGGATTGTCCAAACTTCCGGTAGGCCAGCCCGGAGTTGCTCCTGGTGGCCACCGGCGGCTGACAAGTTGGACCAACACTCAAAGGAGCACTGGCCCGGGGGTTTAAAATAAAGATGACCCATGAGTCCGCGAAACCCAAGGGAAAATAGGCTAGGTGGCAAATGGTAAAACCAAGGTTGGGCCATGCTGGAGGAGTTTTATTCAAGGCGAACTGTCAAGGGGTTCCCATTATAACCCAACCGTGTAAGGAATGCAAAATCAAGGAACATAACACCGGTATGACGGAAACTAGGGCGGCAAGAGTGGAACAAAACACCAGGCATAAGGCCGAGCCTTCCACCCTTTACCAAGTATATAGATGCATTAAAGTAGTCAAGATATAATAATGATATCCCAATAATAATCATGTTCCAACAAGGAACAAACTCCAATCTTCACCTGCAACTAGCAACGCTATAAGAGGGGCTGAGCAAAGAGGTAACATAGCCAAACAATGGTTTGCTAGGACAAGGTGGGTTAGAGATTGACATGGCAATATGGGAGGCATGATAAGCAAGTGGTAGGTATCGTAACATAGGCATAGCAAAAGAGCGAGCATCTAGCAAGCAAAGATAGAAGTGATTTCGAGGGTATGGTCATCTTGCCTGCAAAGTTCTCCGAGTTGACGTTAGCTTTATCCTCGTAAGCATACTCAACGGGCTCCTCGATCACGTACTCGTCTCCGGCTCTACCCAAGCAAGAACACAAGAAAATGGAGACACAATCAACCACGTGCAATGCACAAACACCATGATGCAAAACATGGCGTGATATGCGGGATGTGATATGCGATGCACATGCATGTTTCGGAAAGCAAAGATTGAGCTTGGCCTCAACTTGGCAAACCAAGAGTTCCACTGGAAAGAGGAGTTGATTTCAGTCAAAATCGATATAAAGATCACCGGAATTGGATGCACGGTTTGCAAATGGCAATCAAAACAATAATGGCACCGATCTGCGATTAACAACACGAGGCCACCTAAATGCATCAAGAACAACAAGCTACTGCACTCTAACATAGCAAAAAAATACATGGCAGGGATCCAGTCAAGATGCTTAACAAAAGATGAACACTGATCTACGGCTAATTCACACAATAGAAGGTTCAAACAAGCATGGCAAAAGTGTAAAAGATATCAGGTTACAGACTTGGTGAAAATAACAACAAGTCAGGAATTTAACATCAGGAAGCAATGTTTAGAGCACGATAACAACATGCTACAGGATCATAACATGGCAAAGCAAGGCATGGCAGGAAGCTACTCAAAGCATACAACAAAAGTCCCTTACTCACCATAAGCCAAAAGGGATCAAAAAATACAATTGCAACCATGTGAATATAGCAACTTTCGTTAACCGATTCAGACTTAGTAGAAAACTGGAACATGGCAAAACAGATATTAAGTAGGCATGTTTACGAGCTCGATGAACTCACCACAAGGCATTTCATGACAAACTAAGCATACACCCAGCAAGTAGACATCGCATAGAAGCTAAACATGGCAAGAGCAACCTCATAGCATGCATGGATCAACTACAACAAGCTCGGCAAAAATGCTTAACACGCAAACATTCTGCCAGGAACATTTTATAGCAAAAGTAGAGCTCGGTTGACTCAAGCTAGGGTGCTCCATAATTGCAAACAAAGACATGGATGGATAGAGCACAACAATATCTACAAAACATCCTTACTGATCATGCTCAAAAGAGGCATGGATCACTCTGTAACAACATGAATACATGGCATAAAAATATAATCAGGAAAATGACTTAGAAGATTTCTAAGTCCCTGAAATCAGCAACATTATGAGAGCTACTTTGCATGCTTGTGCTAGTCACCACAGATATCACAAAAATACATGGCATACACCCCTGTAAAGATGGCATGGCATACTTCAAAACTCATGTAGCTCAAGTTCATAGGAGGCACACATTAATCATGGCAAAAATGACAAATGCCCAATTAATGATAAGAACCTGAAACTAACATTGCATAGCCCTCTTGCAACAAAATTTTGGGTATCAAGAAGAACTCAAATGAACATGGTGCAGTGAGATGAAATGAAGTACTTGTCGAGACGAACAATTTGATATGCTACACGCCCAAAATGGAGCCACGGATGCGAAGTTATGATACGATGAAATATGCATAAAAATACTGGGAGTTGGACAAAGAGTCAACCGCTAGGGTTTTTTTCAGATCCAGATCCGGATCGACACGGATGACGAGGCGCTCGCCGGAGTTCTGCCGGAGTCGAGGAAGAGGGGCCCGAGGTCGCCGGAGCAGGGGGAACGCCGGAGAGGAGGGTTGCGGGACGGCGCCGACGAGCTCCTGCGGCGGCGCGGCGCGGCGGCCACCGGCGACGAGGTGGCGCGGCGCCGGCGGGGAAGGGAGCCGGACGGCGCGGCTGACGACGCGGCTGCGCGGCGGCGGAGAAGAGACGAGGAGGCGCGGGGGCGGTGATGAGCTTCGGGGGCCCGGTTCGGGCTCGCCCGGGCCGGCGGCAGAGAGGGTAGCGGCGCGCCACGTGGCAGCGCATGATTGGCGGTGGCGGTGGCGTCCGACACGGACGGACGTGTCCAGCCGCGCGGAGAGGAGCAGGGCTAGGTCTAGGGTTGGAGGGGATCCGGAATTTTCGGGGGAGAGGCCTTTTTATAGGTAGACGGATCTAGGAGGCTCCAAATTGAGCACGGTTTTTGGCCACGCGATCGTGATCGAACGACCCAGATGATGGAGGAGGTTTAGGTGGGTTTTTGGGCCACTTTGGAGGGGTGTTGGGCTGCAACACACACGAGGCCTTTTCGATTCCTCAATTAACCGTTGGAGTATCAAACGAAGTCCAAATGGCACGAAACTTGACAGGCGGTCTGCCGGTAGTAACCCAAGGCTGCTTGGCAAGTCTCCGTCCAATCGAGAATGTTTAATACCCGCGCACGAAAAGAGGTAGAAAGGGACACCGGAGGACATAGGAGTGCCGGAATGCAAATTGGACAACATGAAAAATGCTCGGATGCATGAGACGAACACGTATGCAAATGCGATGCACATGATGACATGATATGAGATGCATGACAAAGACAAAATCACACGGAGACAAAAACCCGACAACGAGGAAAATATCATAACTTAGTGCCAGAAATGGTAAGAGTTGGAATACAAATATGGCAAGTTACATACGGGGTGTTACAGAGTACTACGGACAAGAATAGCTTCAACGACAACATCCCTTTTGAGTGGGTCTTGTATTTTAGCAGACTTGTATCTGAAATAGTTGAGAGCCACTTTTGTTGTTTCTATATGGGTGCACACCAAATTATACCTCAGGAGAATATTAATATTCTACTTATTTACCTTGTGGAAATGGGAACTTGTAATCCTTCTGCAGGCGATATAAGCTGGAGGCTGGGGACACAAAGGTAACTAAGCCGCCCCAGATTATGACGGTGTAGTTGTGCCTCCGTGTGGGCATCAACACGAGCAGCTGAGTAGCTGGAACATAGGGCATCAGCGGCATGACTACATCGACACGAGTACCGGCGAGGAGAACGCGATAGCTAGGATATAGAGCCCGATGTTGTGTATGTGTAATAATTTCATCTATACTTATATTATTTTTCAGGGTCCTGCTCTAATTTCTTTCGGATGCATCAGGAAGCACTGCTACCAAGTGCAATACTAGAAAACCAACACATATAGTTAATATTCTGGGGAATAAAGAAAATGGTGGTATAATGAGGACCCTCGTCTTCCGTGTAAACTAGATAATGATCCTAAATGGAATTTCCATGTAAAAATTACTGACTGGGTGGAAGAAGCGCACGACTTCATAGTCCTGAGCCAAAGTACACCCAGTAAGTTCTTCGGCTAGGCTTGTGTTGGACGGTAGAAAGTTTTAACTCAGGTTGCTCTTTGTTCAATTGGCATGACTACTTGTAGGCGGTGTGGTATCGCTAGTTTCACCATTTTTTCAACTCGGTTGTTTTGGTATGTGCTTATTGAAGTAGTCCGGCTAGGTAGTGTTCACATTGTAATACCTAATAGTTCCTCAGTTCCTAAACATAATTCTTTTCAGAGATTTCAATAAGAACACATACAGATGTATGTAGACATATTGTAGAGTGTACATGCACTCATTTTTCTCCGTATGTAGTCCGCATTGGAATATCTAAAAAGACTTATATTTAGGAATTGAGGGAGTACTTCATATGTGAGTAATATTCATTTACTCAAGATAAAATAAATTTTTTGTATCACAATATTCAAGATAATATTAATTTATTCAATTTCAGGATGTGCGTGACTGTTTCATTTTGTATTTTATGCTCTCGTGGAACGGTAAGGAACTGGCTTGTCCAATTTACACACTGAGTAATCTCCATTGCACATTGTTAGACATTCCGTGTGGAATATTCGTGTTAACTACATATATTGCCTATGAATGATGGTTATTAGTTGATAAAGAAGTTTTGTTATACTTGCTCAAATATTGTGCGAATGAAGTTAAAGACATAATTCCTTTATATTGTGCAAGAATATCTTAAACACATCAAGTAGATCTTAATTCCTAACAAATTATTAGTTGGATCATCGCTCTCCGTGTATACATCATCAAATTACTTTTTGTATCGACCTACATTGCAACAGATGTAGATTACAATTATTACTGGATACTTCATGTGAAATTTAACATGCATTATGCTTACATATAACTTCAACAAAATATTTCAAATTCCCATGGAAACGCACGAGCATTCTACTAGTATTTCATTAAGCACAAGAAGGGTAAAGAAAATGTTATTCCTGATGCATTGTCTCGTCGTTATACTATGATTTCACAACTTTACTTTAAAATATTTGGTTTGGAGACCATCAAAGATCAATATGTGCATGACGCTGATTTTAAAGATGTAATGCAGAATTGTAAAGAAGTAAGAACATGGAACAAGTTCATCCTCAATGATAGATTTGTGTTCAGTTCTAACAAGCTATGCATCCAAGCTAGCTTAGTTCGTGTTTTGTTGTTGTAGGAGGCGCATGGAGGAGGATTAATGGGACACTTTGGCATGAAGAAGACAGAGGGCATACTAGCTACACATTTCTTTTGGCCAAAGATGAGACAACATGTTGAGCGTTTTGTTGCTCGCTGCATTACATGTCAAAAAGCTAAGTCACGACTCAATCCTCATGGTTTATATATGCCTTTGCCTATACCTAGTGTTCCATGGGAGGATATATCTATGGACTTTGTTTTAGGTTTACCTCGAACAAAGAAGGGGAGGGATAACATATTTGTTGTCGTGCATAGATTTTTGAAAATGGCACACTTTATACCATGTCATAAAAGCGATGATGCTGCTAATATTGCTGATTTGTTCTTTCAAGAAATTATTCGCTTGCATGGTGTGCCAAATACCATTGTTTCATATCATGACACTAAATTTCTTAGCGACTTATGGAGATGTTTATGTGCTAAGTTGGGGACTAAACTGCTTTTTAGTACTAATTGTCACCCCCAAACTGATGGACAAACTGAGGTAGTCAATAGAACTTTGTCTACTATGCTTAGGGTTGTTTTAAAGAATAACAAGAAAATGTGAGAAGAATGCTTTCCTCATATTGAATTTTCTTATAATCGTTTGCTGCATTCTACTACTAAGATGTGCCCTTTTGAGATTGTGTATGGTTTTCTACCTCATGTACCTATTGATTTGTTGCCTCTTCCATCTTCAGAGAAGGTTAATTTTGATCTTAAAAATGCATGAGTTAACTAAGGAGAACATTGAGTGTACGAATGCTAAATATAAACTTGCTAGAGATAAGGGTAGAAAACATGTTGTGTTTGCACCTGGAGATCTTGTTTGGTTACAATTGCATAAGGATAGATTTCCTGAGTTGCACAAATCAAAGCTAATGCCACGTGATGATGGACCTTTTAAGGTGACAGAGAAAATAAATGACAATGCATATAAACTTGAGCTGCCTGTAGATTTTGGGGTTAGCCCCACTTTTAACATTGCAGATTTGAAGCCTTATTTGTGAGAGGAAGATGAGCTTCCGTCGAGGACGACTTTGTTTCAAGAAGGGGAGGATGATGAGGACATCAATACCATTGTTTGTAGCGACCCGATCCCAATGGACCGTAGTCTCTGTGCTTAAGTGTCATCCTTGGGTCGGTATTGTTGACACACACAATACTCAAGATTTATTGCAGAGTTCAATCACACAATTATTACATCGAGTGTCTCAAAAAGAGTACTTATTACAATAAATGGTTGAAGGCCATCTAAATAAGATAACTGGGGAAGCTTCGAAGATAAATGAGTCCATCCAACTCCATGGCAAAACTGAGTGCATGACAACGACCTATCGCACCTTATTCTTTGTCTGAAAACTCTGCAACATGATGCGTTGCAGCCGTGTAGGTTAGCACATGGAATATGCTGGCAAGATAACACCATAGAACAACGAACAAATAACAGCTATCACTACATGCATATTTGGCTGGTGGGGGCTCTACGGTTATCATTTGCGTAAAGCTATTTTTTTCCCTTCAATAAAGGAATATATTTTATTTAACTACAATTTTTATGAAATTATTGAGAAGGTACCCCCGACTCAATCCCAAATTAACATTTATAACCCAACAAATTTATTAAGTGAAGTGATATGATCAACATAATAATTCACGTACCAGATACTCAAGATGTCCATAACCAGGGACACGACTAACCATGATTAGTTTATACGCTCTGCAGAGGTTTGTGCACTCTTCCCCACAAGACTCGATCTCCTCCATTGTATTTCTTTCACTGCATGATGTTTGAGAAATGGATGACCGAGACACAGTCTTTCCAAAGAGGTCACCTTAATCGATAGATAGGCCGGTACACCTACAACCCCCTACATCTGCTAGCCCATCATGGAAAGGATTCCCACAACTTACTCAACTATGCCAGAGCCCATAATGGCTTGTGGCTGCACACGGAAGTTTCTAGCATGAAATTTCTTATGATCCCTTTGAGCCTGGGTGGCATTCCATAGGAGGATCACACGGGTACCCAGGGATCTCCTTGGACAACACTGGATTCCCCAGGTCCCCACAACCAATCCACCCAGATGTGTATTAAAGTAACTACCTTAAGTTTCCCCTAGTTATACATAACTCTCACATCTTTCATGAAACTCACATACCAATCCACGTCTACGAGCATAGCAAATTAGTATAAGCATAACACAATAATCACAGGGTTTGATATAAGACAATAGGTTCCTACCTCATCAACTACTTCCCAAATACCCAGATGTTATCAAAGTCCTACTCATGCAATGTTTGAGGGTTGAAACTAATGCATAAAAACTAGGTAATAAAGGGATATGATCAAAGTGTTACTTGCCTCGCTGTCGATTGGAAAACCCTAGATATTCGTAGTAGCAAGCCTCGCACTCCGGAAACTCTATCATGAACAAACAATAGCATACATAAGCACTCAAGCATAATATTCAAAGGTAAAACCAAAATAAAAGATCTAAACAGAAAGTCCAAGTGAAGAGCTTCGATTTGTAAAAAGAATCAATCGAATCGGAGTTACGAAAGACAAACTACGATCAAAAGAAGTTCAAATTCAAATCTGCTTGAAACCAAATTTTAAATTTTCAAAATCATGTTCCAGTTGTTTATCTGGATAGAGGGAAACAAGATGAAGATTTTGGCATTGGTTTCACTGGATTAGGATAAACGAGCAAAAAGTAGTGAGGGTTTGAAGATCAGGGACTAATCTGCGATGAAAATAATTACGTATAGGTCCCTGGCCGAAAATTAAACTAAAAAGAAAAACCCTAACGAACGAACGTTCGCTAATAGAAACTAACAAACGAATTCGTTCACTAATAAAATGAATCGATTGAATGTTCGCTATTTAGCATAACTTAAAATACCGATCTAAAAGGCGAAACCGAAAAAAACCTGGACGGGTTTTTGCGGTTATACCGGTTCGGGGAAAGAAAAATTGGCGGAGGTGGCTTGGCTATTCTGGCGAGGAAGCAGCAGCGGAGAGGCGGCTGTTTGGCGACGGCGGGGCAGCGGCGGCACGGCATGGGCGGCAACGACATCGGCTTGGGGCGGCGGCTTGAGGAGGAGAGGGCCAGCGGTGGTGGCTATATAAAGGCCCCGGGGAGTCCGACTTAGCAAAGGGGCCAAGCGGCCGCGGCGGGGTGCTCCCGGACTCCCACTAGCCCGTGTCGCGCCGCCGCCGACCACGCCGTGCCGCCGCTGCCCCGCCGTGTCCTCGGTGTTGCTTAATCAGAAATGTGGCTAACAAAAGAGATAAGGTGTACATGTTGTATATGTATATGCCATCCATTTTTTACTTCCCTTGGTTTTTGCACATATGACACATGTATACATCAGTAAATTTCACAATTCATAAAATACAAAGCCAAAATATTATCACAAGAAGTAGAAGGCATGAAAATATTGCAACTCAGTTTGCACATATAAGTGAAGCTCTTACTCATATCGAAAGATTGACAATGTTCATCATTAAATCATCCCAGCATTGGTGAATAACCTTACTTGCATCAAATTTACATGCTAAAACATGCTTACATAAGCAAACATGCAATAAGTCATTTGGCACAGAATCATCACCAAGATTAGAGGTCATATCAAAAGGATTAAACATTGGTTCTTTTGCATCAACAATTAATTCAATGGGTGCACGCAAAATTGTTGGTATTTCAGCTGTTTGATCACATGATGCATTCATGATAGTAACAAAATCTATACCTAATATTAAAGGATGGAAGGTTTCATAGTTCTCCATAGGCATCCCTTTATATCCGTTTATTTTGTGTTAATACTAAAGATAGATGGTTAAGATTAAAAAATAGATCTACATAATGTTACTTTAAATATAAGGCACATACACAACCCGACACGCAGTCGTCTATGAAGATTACTTTTTAACAGTCTATGAGAGTCCGACCTGCACACAAGCACACACACAAAAACACAAAATTCAAGTACGCAGCAAGGGGAGGTTAAGAGAAAGGGCACAAAGCACACCAAGGTAAGAACAATTAGAGGCTATTGCATCTGGCGTGAGCACCTAGAGACAAAAGAGCACGAGCGAGTGCTCCAAGGGGGCAGCCAGGAGCGAGTAGCACATAAACGTAAAGGCCAAAGAGTAGGCCGTTGGGCTCGTCAGAGGCACACATGTATCCGGCGGACCACTTAGCTGACGATGGAGGCGTGGCTAATCCTTGTGAACGGTGAGATTATGCATGCAAGAACAACATGATGATGATGGATGGAGTTGTCACACAAGACCCCGGAGAATGTAAAGATGCAGAAAACCATCGGTGCCATCGTCGTAGGGTCGTCGTGTCCACGTCAAGCTCCCCAACATGGCCATCTAGAGTGCGCCAATGACGATGCCCACTACCTGCTTCACATGCCATGGCTTCGGACAACGATGCCCGGCCCATGCACGGTTACGCTGGAGTTTCTTCACCAACTAGCTCCTCGAGCGAAACACTTCACCACGCGGAAGCCGCCGAAGACAAGGATGAGGAGCTCGGCACCATGACACCGCGTCACCACTTGTCGTCCGCTTCATCATGCCGGATGCCGATGAAGATGGAGACATGGATCTTGGAGTCAACACACATGCTCTCCATGTTATCAAGCCAGTGTAGGGTGGACAACGTCCCGACCGTTCTGGTCCCTCACCGAGCCACCTTTTGGACTGGCTGCCAGTGGTCCAGACAGGACCAGACCGACCACCCGGTCATGTTTTTAGGGACCGACGGGCGACGGCGAAGCCCGGGACGGTCCGAGCAAACCGGCCAATCACCACCGGCGGCGACGTGCACGGGTGCAGAGGCAATGTAGGTGGCGTGCACAGGTGTTGTGGCAAGGTGGGCGACAGGCGCGAGCGCTGGCGGGCCAGGTGGGCGGCGTGCTGTTTGAAGTGCGATGAGCCGCGCGGATGTTAGCCATGAACCCGCACATGGTTGTTCACCAGCAGTTTTTCCGGTTGCATGCAGGTAGTGTAGTGCGTGCATGAGCCTACATTTTGTTTGTGAGGGCCCTGCCGAGATTAGTGGATCAAACTGATGTGAAGTTAGTCTAAAAAAATATTGATTTTTGTTTTGTTCTAAAAATAACACATACAGATAACAGATTAGTTGAAAAAGCAAACAACATATATGTTGACCTTCGGAGACACACACCATTAATAGATGTATATACTTCACTAAGAAAATATGTATATACAACTCTGCCACATGCATTGTTAGTAGCAGACACACACCATCTAATTTCTTACATAATCAGCAGCAGTCAAACATCCAAAAGAAAAAAACAATAGCGGAGAAGCAAAACACATGCACTATGAGTTTCCTAATTGATTTCTATTGCCTCAAATTGACTATTTTTAGGATCACCTCACTTGATTTCTGTCTAGCACATATACGCTCATTCTTTTTCACACGGACTAAGCAAGACTCGAATAATATGAACCTTAGGTGACAAAATTGACCAAAAACACAAGAAATAAAAAGGAGAAATGATCACACATGTGAAATATTTCTGTCAATACAAATACATGACACGCGGTGGTATGAACACTTACGGGGATGGTATACAGCCAGCAAATTGAAAGAAAGCCTACAACAAATATATATATATATATATATATATATATATATATATATTTCGTTAGTATTTAATTCATATTTTTATTTCTAAAAACATAGACACCAATTAGGTTAAAATTAAGGTTTGAACTACAAATATGAGAATTTTAATTTAAAGATTTGTATATTTGAAGTTCTCATAATATACGTCTAATTCTTTTGATCTGTTTTTACAAAGTAAAATCCCTCAAAATCAAATAAAAAAATGATTGTTGAAAACATTTCATTCATGTGTTCTACATATCTTGATAAGGCTAGTTTTTTCATGAATTGTGGATGTAAATAATTCTCAATAAATCTTAGTACGGGCCAATTTTTCTCTACCATTGTAAAACACATGCTCGAAAGTTTCCATAATTTTTTTACTCCGGAACATAACCCATGTTCTAAGTTTCATGTTTCGATCCTCGAATCATGCATATTTTTATTTTGTCATGAGCGACTGTTTTCACTTGACGTAGTTCCTCGGCCTCATCAACCATGCTTCATAGGAACTGGTATATTTCCCCGTTGTAACACACGTGCATTTGTGCTAGTTACCTAAAATAGGTGGTGTGCTCAAATCAATAGGTAACTCAACACATGATGTATTCATTTTAACTAGGCATGCATCATTCTCATGTGAAAGTGGAAAATCAGTACCTTTGTCCGTACCTCTTACGATCATCTCAGATGATGTAGGCACTCTCGGTGGTGATGTGTCACATGGTGGATATGATGTAGTCCTCGCAAAAATGGATGTGGTTGTCATAGTATGCCTAGTAGTTGAAGAAACATCTGTACCAACACATGGAATGTGCACCTTGCGCTTGTTCTCCTTGTGGGCAACACGTCATTTTATTTCCCGTTCAACTTTGTAAGCAAGACTAAACAAACGGTCCATATATAGGATAACACTCTTCATGATTTAGTATCTCCTGAATATCATGGTTCAATCCTCCACAAAACCTATCCATAAAATCTTCTTCACTTTCTTCTAAAAATGAGTGGAACAAGGTAGTTTGTAAATCATCATAATATTTTGTTACAGTGTCACTACCTTGTTTTAAATATTGTAGTTTTTTAATCATGCCACGAGTATAATAAACATCTACGAATCTATCTCTCATGACATGTTTTAAACCATCCCAAGTAGTAGGTATATAATTAGGGTTTAACCGACAATATTCACTCCACCAAACTGAAGTATAACTAGTGAATGAACCAATCGCGACCTTAACTTTTTTACAATCAGCAAAACTATGGGAAGCAAATATATTATTTATGTCAAACTCCCATGCAATATATAAAGCAGGTCTAAAACGACCATTAAATCGTGGTATAGAAACATTAACCTAATCATGTGTGTTTGGATGTTTGTGTACCTCTCGTTACGGTTGTAGTATTTGCTTAGGTGGTGGCACGTCTCCCATGATCGATCAAGCCCAAGAACTAACAACTCCAGAACCTGTCATAATTAGTAGAAAGCAAGAAACAAAATCCAAGAATAATGTTCCTATGAACTACTATGATGTGGTCGTAAAACGCTCACAGTATAACAAATATCAATGTCTTACAAGTTCTTACCATGCGGGAGGTGGTGACAGGCAACCAGTGGTGTCAAATAACTCCAAAGATTGAGTAAAGAGAATGCAATGGGAGCGTACGTATACACAGTGTAGAAATATGTGGATCTTGGAAGGCTTAAATATATGGTAGCAAAAGATTAGCAATAATCAATTCAGAGATGCAATGTTGAACTAACGCTCAACGATGGTACTGTGCTGGTCCTAAGCTAGATCAGACTAGAGACGCGAGCCTAGAACACTAGTGAGATCATGGCATAGCACAACTCGCATCAATAGAGGATATGAAGTACCACTGGACAGCAAGATATAAGTGAAGATCACAATGGCAGTAAAGATAACGATGAGAAACAATTGCCAAGTAGGATATACCAACAACTCTCTCTCCAACTTTCCTCTGGAAAAGTTTGTGACAATTTCATGATAATTTTTCTCAAGAGCGGCACTAAATCAAGCTTTCAAAAACGAAAAGAATCACTCAATTCGGAGTCCTGATGAAAGAGATCTTGGCATTTTTGAGTCAGGTATGTCTGTGTAGTCCAAATCTGAGTCTGAAACTAATACCACTTTATAGAGGCGGGGTGTGCTCTTGGCAGATGGTGGTGGTGGTGCCTGTTTTCTTTTATATCGGATGGAGTTGGCGGATGTAGTAGGTGGTGCTGCAGCAGGACGTGTAGAAGGAGAAGATGTACGTGGCGTCCATGATGAAGATCGCCCTGCAGAAAAATTAGTTCGCGCCAATGGCTGTCGATCCTGCACTTCACGTTCAGCTATGCAAGAAAGATGGAATAAACGAGTGACATTATTATACTCCTTATACTCTAGAATGGTCTGAATATCTCTATTTAATCCGCCCATAAAAACCTGCAAGCATAGCTTCATTATCCCAAACAATACCACATCGAATCATGCTAGTTATTAATTCCTGATTATATTCTTCTACAAAAAAATTCGTTGTCTTAAGCGCTGCAATTTTTGAAGTAATTCATGTTGATAATATAGTGGAACCCAAAAAGTATGCATAATAGTTTTCAAAGTAGCACAAGTAGCTGGAATAGGATATAATCTAGAATGTTCAGACCACTAAACACATGCAAAACTAGTGAAAGCACAAACAACAACAACAACAACAACAACAACAACAACAACAACAAAAACAACACGCCTATCCTCGGGATATTGTAAGCATGTAAAGCATTATTCAGTTTGTAAGTCCCAAGTAAGATAAATATCAGTAATGTATGTACCCTCGAATGGTGAGATATTTAACTTTAGTTTAGGGATGTGGTCTTGATCTCGTACCTGAGGGGGTGCTGCAGCCCTACCGTTGCGATTATATGCATGACGACGACCTAGTGGTGGTGGTGCTGGTGGTTGCATGCAGTTTTGATTTTGATCAACCTCATCCTCGTAATGGTCCTCCTCCTCTCCAATAGCAGCAGGAGCTACAGAAGCATCAACAATAGTAGTAGCAGCACTAGAAGTTTGTCCTGGCTCAAGAGGAACACGTTGCACTCTCCCTGCTGGATTGCAATGTGGAGGTGGTTGTTGTTGTTGCAATGGTGCAACAGATGTGGGTGGTGGTTGTGGTTGACGCGCGAGTACTCCATTGAACATGGCGTCCAACTTGGTATCAATTGTCTTCTCAATGTCATCAATCCTCTCCAGTGCCTTTCCAAAGCTGGCCATCACGTCTTCCACCTGTTGACCCAACATTTGCTGAAATTTATCATGAAGGTCCTTCTTCTTCATATTCTCCTAGTCAATCTCGTCGGCATGTGGTCCTGCCATGGTTAGCAGCAACAGAAACACACAAGAATATGATCCTACAGACTACTAGAAAGTGGTGGTGGTGGTGTGTCACAAATCCGTCAAGCAAATCTCAAATTCTTACCAGTTCTTACCCAACAGCAGGTGGTGATCGGAAACCGTTGTAGTCAAAACTCCCAAAGCTTGGATAGATCGATTGCTAGGTGGTGTCAAACACACGATATGTGGAGCTGGGAAGGATTATGATATGCTAGCAAATATGGCAGCAGTAATCAATTCAGAGATGCAAAGCTGAATAAACACTCAACGACGGTACTGTGCTAGTCCTAGGCTATATTGTGCTAGAGACACGAGCCTAGAACACTAACAAGATCATGGCGCTGCATGTAAACAAGGGGGGAGCACACTCCGAATCTCTTTTTTCTTGTTTTTTCACTTTTTTCACCTTTTTGCCTCTTTTTTTGCTCCGCGGCAATTTTTTTCGAAAAAGTCTACAAATGGTCTAAAAACTACCTAGCTAGAATTTTCTAGACTTAGTTTTCTTAAACTAGAACTATTTTTCTTCTGCGGGTGGCACGGAAGTTGCGGAATCTGACTTAGTTACGACTCGGAGTATGCCGTGATCTGGAAATCAAAAACAAAGAAACAAATATTGGACTCGGACTAGGACTAGTGGCGGAAATGAATCTGGTGGAAACTTGAACTGGTGGTGGACATATGTAGGGCGGTAGAACACGAACTGGTGGCGAATCTGTGATGGAGGTGGACTCAGATTATCTTGATGGCGGTGGATATGTGGTATATGGCAGCGGTGATGATGATGGTGGTATATGGCAACGGTGATGGCGATGGTGGTATAGGGCAGCGGTGATGACGATGGTGGTATATGGCAGCGGTGATGAGGATGGTGCGGCGGCGGCGTGAGAACCTGTGAACAAAACTCAAAACTCTAAAGGACTAGATGCTAAGACCATCAACTCGACACGATGATGCAACCACAACCGCAAACTCAACAAAGCAAAACTCTAAAAAGATTATGCAGAGGCTCGGATTGGTTCAGATATGATGAACTAACCCTATTTTTTGCTCTTTCCTGGACTGTAGGTATGAAGAACAGACTCAATCTAAACTACGAAAACTAGCAAATCTCACTGAGCAACCAGGAAATCTGATACCACTTGATAGAGGCGGGTTATCCCGATCTTTTGATGAGATGATAACTATCGATTTGGTGGAGACAACTTTGATGATCTGACTACAAACATGCACGAGTTGCACCTTAGCAATCGCTAAACCAACTCCGAGAGGTTATTGACCACGCCAGAGCATGATCAACCTGACAACGAAGATCTATTCCTGCAAGCAATCGAAGAACAAGCAAGATTATTATAAAGCAATCTGAATATTGCGAATATATATATGAAGTATTGATAATGGCGGGGATCTGTAAACGGTCTTGGCCTGGTCGTTGGACACAAACGAAGTACAAGAAGTTGCAATGGCTAACCTTTAACTAAACAAATACCAAGCAAAAAGCTAGTTGATTGATCTACTTATATAGGAGCAAGGGGTGGTGGCCAAGGAGGTGGGAGGCCATCCCACGGAGGCATAAAACTAACCCTAGGTCATACAAGGCTCATGGGACCAAGTAGAAGTGATGCAACACCTTCGGACCTGTAGTTTGACTCGGATTCTACTATAGCATTAGATTGTTTCATCAATATCTCAACGCTCCGGATGGGTTTGAAGGTGAATCCAACTGGGTTGAAAAGTGCATGAAAAATACTTTCCAACAAAAAAAGAATCACCCAATTCGGAGTGCGGTTGAAATAGATCTTAGCGTTTTGAGTCAGGTATGTCCCTGCAGTCCGAATCTGAGTCCAGAACATGTGGGACTTGGACTCTATTTTATCTTGGCCCAAAAGTGATGTGAGAGGACTTTTTGAACAGGACATAAACTCCTCTTTTCCCGTTATCTTCATATGTGGATTGTAAAAATATCCCATACACCTGCAATTAGGCATGGCACAAAAATTTATGAATTATTTTTGTCTTGTATAACATAAATAAATTATTGCATAGTTTGCATTAGAAATCACCTCACAAATATGCATGTATGCAATATTTTTTGTCGTATCCAAGGTAGTCATATCCTCATCAATATTTCTATAAACTAGTGGGATGTGGTGGTAAAACACTCACAGTATAGAGAATATCAAATTCTTACAAGTTCTTACCATGCAGCAGGTGGTGACCGGCAACCAACGGTGTCAAATAACTTCCGAGATTGAGTAGAGCAATTGCCAAGTGAATCCACATATGCGCGGTGTAGAAATATGTGGAGCTGGGTTGGCTCTATATGTGAAAAAATGCTACAACCACGTTAATTAATGCAAGTTGAAAAATCGCTCAAAGTGGCCGAGTGCTAATCCTAGGCTAGACCGTACTAGAAACGCGAGCCTATGACACAAAGGAATTCACGATGTTCCACTTGAAAAAATGTGTTTACAATGGCAAACACAATGATGGATGTGGCTAAAAATAAAGATCTTCGGAAATAGAGCTATCAAGAATGTGCCTAATGCGAAAAACCAACGGGGCAGCAGAGAAATCTTGTGGCCCTCTCTATAATCCATGTCAATTTTTTCCCTTTAGGAACAAGTATACTAGTAACGTACCACTCCTTCAATTAGCTAGTCTTGCTTTTTTAAGCCAACAACACAAAGGGATCAAATCAACCGCTGCACTTCTCTCTCTCTAAAAAAACTGCACGGGTGGTTTTTTCATGGGAAAGACAACTGAATCAAAGATCCAAACAAGGATATGGATCAGGATTTTTTTTGTCCGTCAAACTTTCCAAACGGATTAGTTTCCTTTTGTGGCAAATCTTTTAATACCTTTCCTTTTCACAGGGAGTACTAGTCACGATTGTCCTTTCAGTCTTCCTTTTTCTTTTGCTATATAGTTCTCTCTTTCTTCCCAATTGAAAATCCCTCCACATATGGATTGTTTCCTTTTTTCTCCAAGGACACGCCAGACCTGGAAACCTCCAACTGATTTTTTTGTCCTTCCTTTTTTGCCAAAAAAGCATCTAGACTTGGAAACCTCCAACCGATTTTTATTCCTAGTGTACCAAACAAATCTGGACTCTTGCTCTTAATGATATGATCGATCCTCCCAACGCAAATGTATTTGCATTTTTCTTTATTTACTCCCTTGTTTATACCACGGAAAATCAGGGATTTATAGTAGATCAGGGCTGGCTTGGACGTAGACGAGGATGGGATGAAGTGTGCCATGATGAAAATCTATCCTCGACAACAAATATGTGATCCCTCCCCTTCTTTGTTCGAGATGAACCTAAAACGAAGTCCATAGATATATCCTCCCAAGGAACACTAGGTACACGCAAAGGCATGTATAAATCATGAGGATTGAGTCGTGACTTAGCTTTTTTGAAATGTCGTGCAGCGAGCCACAAAACGCTCGACATCCTGTCTCATCTTTAGCCAAAAGAAATGTGTAGAAAGTATATCCCCCATTTTCTTCACGCCAAAGTGTCTAATTAATCCTCCTCCATGCGCCTCCTGCAACAACAAAAGACGAATGGAGCTAGCCGGAATGCATAGCTTGTTAGCATGGAACACAAATCCATCATTAACAACGAACTTGTTCCATGTTCTTCCTTCTTTACAATTCTGCATTACATCTCTAAAATCGGCATCATGCACATATTGATCTTTGATGGTCTCCAAACCAAATATTGTAAAGTCAAGTTGTGAAAACAGAGTATAGTGACGAGACAACGTATCAACAATAACATTTTCTTTACCCTTCTTGTGTTTAATAACACAAGGGAAAGTCTCAATGAATTCAACCCATTTAGCATGTCTACGGTTCAGTTTTGCTTGACTGTTAATATGTTTCAAAGATTCATGATCAGAATGTATAACAAATTCTTTGGGCCATAAATAATGTTGCCATGTTTCTAAAGTCTGAACAAGAGCATATAATTCCTTATCATAAGTAGAATAGTTCAGAGGCCCACTCAATTTTTTAGAAAAGTATGCAATAGGTTTACCTTCTTGTAATAGCACACCTAATCCAATTCCACTAGCATCACATTCAAGCTCAAAAGTCTTAATTAAATCAAGAAGTTGGAGTAAAGGAGAATGTGTCAACTTATGTTTCAATACCGTGAAGGCTTCTTCTTGTGTGGTATTCCAAACAAAAGGAACATCCTTCTTTCTAAGCTCATTGAGAGGAGCAGCAATGGTGCTAAAATCTCTTACAAAACACCTATAGAAACCAGCAAGTCCAAGGAAACTCCTCACTTGTGCGAACGTTTTGGGCTGCGGCCAACTCTCAATAGCTTCAATCTTGGCTTTATCAACTTCAATTCCTTGTGGAGTAACAACATATCCAAGAAAAGATACTCGGTCGGTGCAAAAGATGCACTTCCCAAGGTTACCAAAAAACCATGAATCACGTAGAGCAATAAAAACATCATGTAAATGTTCCAAATGTTCTTCCAAAGATCTGTTATAAATCGGTATATCATCAAAATAGACTACCACAAATCATCTAATGAAAGCACATAAAACTTCATTCATTAATCTCATGAAAGTATTAGGTGCATTAGTTAACCCAAAAGGCATGACTAACCAATCATATAACCCAAACTTAGTTTTAAATGATGTTTTCCATTCATCTCCCACTTTCATACGAATTTGATGGTATCCTCTATGCAAATCAACTTTGGAGAATATTGTAGAGCCACACAATTCATCAAGCATATCATCAAACCTAGGAATAGGATGACGATAACGAATAGTAATATTATTAATGCCTCTACAATCAACACACATACATGATGTACCATCCTTTTTCGGCACTAGTATAATAGGAACAACACAAGGACTAAGAGACTCGCGTACATAACCTTTTTCAAGCAGCTACTGTACTTGACGCATAATCTCCTTCGTCTCCTTTGGATTGGTACAGTATGGCGTACAGTTTGGCAGCAAAGCTCCGGGAATTAAGCCAATCTGATGCTCAATCCCTCGAATTGGTGGTAATCCCGGTGGCACATCTTGTGTAAAGACGTCAGCGAACTCCTACAAAAAGTGTCGTGACAGCAGGAGGCAAAAAGGAAGGCACGTCCTCGAATGAAAATAATGCCTCTTTGCACACAGAAGCATAGCAAACCGATTTGCTGAAATCTAGATCATCAATATAAGATTTGGTGGCAAGTAAACATGCATTTATCAATTTAATTTCAGAAACAACACTAGATGGTTTATTACTAGGCTTCATTTGTTGCACAAATTATTTTGCCACAATATGATTTTCACTCTTGTTTTTCTCCTGTTTTGCTTTATTAGCTCTATTAATATCATCTTTCAAAATGGAATTAGGAGACATAGGAAGCAAAGTAATATGTTTATCCTTATGAACAAGAGTATACTGATTGTTTCTACATAGTGTATAGATTTTTTTATCAAATTGCCATGGTCTACCAACTAATAAGGAACATGCTTGCATGGGTACCACATCACTATCAACATAACCAACATACGTAGAGATACTAAAATGCACACGAACAATATGTGTTACCTTAACCTTGCCGCTGTTGTTGAACCATTGGATGTAGTAAGGATGTGGATGTGGTGTTTTGGTGAGAGATAGCTTCTCCACCATCTCCATGCTAGCCAAGTTGTTGCAGCTCCCTCCATCTATGATGACGCGAACATAACGTTCCTTCACAACTCCCTTTGTAAGGAAAAAATTATGCCTCTGATTTTGCTCAACATGTGTGACCTGCACACTCAAAACACATTGAGCAACTAACTTTTCATACATGCCAGCATCTTCAGCAACCATGTATTGCATCTCATGATTAGAATCATATCCACCGTGTTCTTCACTTGTAATAAGAGCCAAAGTCTCCTCATCATAGTCACTAGCGGATTCATACCCACCATCCTCAATAGCAACCATAACACGCGGGAATTGCATTCTCTCGCATAATGACCTCTACCCTTACAATGACGAAAAATAATATCATGTGTGTGCCTTGTTGATCCTATGGATGAAGAAGAGCTCTGTGCAGGCCCGGTAGGTGTGCCCTTGGCAGATAGTGGTGGTAGGGCCTACTTTCTTCTATCACGGCTAGAGGTGGCAGCTGACGGAGGTGCAGGTGTAGCAGAACGGATGGAAGTAGAAGATGCACGGTGTCCATGATGAAGGTCGATCTGCAGAAAATTAGTCCACACCAATGACTATCGATCCTGCACTTCACGTTCAGCTTTGCAAGCAAGATGGTATAAATGAGTGATATTGTTATACTCCTTAGTCTAAAATGGTCTGAATCTCTCGATTTAATCCACCCACAAAACATTCAAGCATAGCTTCATTATCCTCAACAATACCACATCTAATCATGCCAGTTTGTAATTCCTGATAATACTCCTCTACAAAAATTTTCTTTGTCTCAAACGCTGCAGTTTTTGAAGTAATTCATGTTGATAATATGGTGGAATCTAACGAGTATGCATAGAAGTTTTCAAAGCAGCCCAAGTAGTAGGAATATTATCATGATATAATCTACAATGCTCAGACCAGCAAACAGAAGCAAAACTAGTGAATTCACAAACAGCAGCAGCAACACGTCTATCCTTGGGATATTATAAGCACGTGAAACATTTTTAATAATTTCTAACTCCCAAGTAAGATATACATCAGGAATGTATCTACCCTCAAAAGGTGGAATTTTTAATTTGAATTTAGGAAGAAGGTCATAATCTTGTACCTGAGGTAGTGCTGCAGCCCTACCATTCCGATTATATGCATGAGATTGACCTGGTGGTTGTGGTGCTGGTGGTTGCACGTAGTTCAGATTTTGATCAACCTCATCCTCGTAATAGTCCTCCACCTCTACAATAGTAGCAGGAGCTACCGAAGCATCAACAGCAGTAGCAGCGGCACTAGTAGTTTGTCCGGGATCAAGAGGAACACGCTAAGCTCGCCCTGCTGGATTGTGGCATGGAGGTGGTTGTTGATGTTGTTGCAATGGTGTAGCAGATGCGGGTGGTTGCTGTGGTAGACGTGCGAGTACTTCATCGAACTTGGGGTCCAACTTGGTGTGAATTGTCTTCTCAATGTCATCAATCCTCTCCAGTGCATTTGCAAAGTTGGGCATCAAGTATTCCACCTGTTGACTTAATGTTTGCTGAAATATATCAGGAAGCTCCTTCTTCGTCATGTTCTCTAAGTCAATGCTGTAGGCTTGTGATCCTACCATGGTTACGAGCAATAGAGACACACAAGAATATGATCCTACAGAGTACTAAAAAGTGGTGGTGGTGGGGTGTCACAAATCCACCAAGCAAATCTCAAACTCTTACCAGTTCTTACCCAGCAGCAGGTGGTGATCAGCAACCATTGTAGTCAAAACTCTCAAAGCTTGGATAGAGCGATTACCAGGTGGTGTCAAATGCACGATGTAGGTGAATGTGGAGCTCGGAAGGCTTATGATATGGTAGCAAAAATGTCAGCAATAATCAATTTGGAGATGCAAACTTGAATAAACGCTCAACGATGGTACTGTGCTAGTCCTTGGCTAGACCGTGCTAGAGACACGAGCCTAGAACGCTAGCAAAATCACGGCGTGACACGTAAACAAGGTAAAAGCACACTTTGGAATTTTTTCGCTCTTTTTGGGCCCTTTTTTTTTTGAAACCAACTTCTTTTACAGACAACAAAAGATTGCTGGAATCCAAAACCTACTCACACAAGGAAAAACAAATATAAAAACATATGGATCTCGAAAGCAAACCTAATATGAGATGGACTCGGAGTGGTGGTGGTATATGGACTCGGATCGTTTGGTGGTATATGGATACAGATCGGTGGTGGTATATGGATACGGATCGGTGGTGGTATATGGATTCCGATCGGTGGTGGTATATGGACTCGGATCGGTGGTGGTATATTGATACGAATCGGTGGTGGTATATGGATTCAGAGTGGTGGCGAATAAGCGGTGGTGGTAGATGGTAGGGGCGATGATGATGGTGCAGCGACGGCGTGACAACTTATGACTAGAACTCGAAACTGCAAAAGTCTAGACGTTAAGACCACTAACTTGACACGAGATGCAACCGCAAATTCAACAAAGCAAAATATTGAAAAGTCTATGCAAAGGCTCAGACTGGTTTGGATATGATGAACTAACCCTAATTTTTTGTGGCTTTTTCGTGGACTGTAGGTATGAAGAACAAACTCGGTCCAAACTACAAAAAACTGTAAAATCTCACCGAGCAACCTGGAAATTTGATACCACTTAATAGAGGTGAAGGTGTCTCGATGTTTCGATGAGATAGCTATCGTTTTCTGTGGGGGTCAACTTTGACGATCCAACTATGAAGGTGTGAAGACGTCGCGCCTTAGCAATCGCTAAACCAACATCAGAGGGGTTATTGACCACGCCGGAGCACGATCAACCTGACCATGACGATCTACTTCCTGTTAGCAAACAAAGAATAAGCAAGAAACTGAGATTGCAATATGGATATTGCTAATATAAGAGGAAAGCTTTATTGATGAAAGAGGGGTTTTGTGATGTATTGGTCTAGTCGTTGAACACAAACGAAGTACGCGAAGTTGCATCTATGGCAAACTTTTAATCTATACTACACCCTAAGGGCTATATATATGGAGGAAGAGGGGGGAATTTCATGACCCTTGGAGGAGGGGTCCGAAACGAACCCTAACTCTTGTTTACCCACACATACGGATTCTAAAAACAGCCTATACTCATGTATTTCAAAAATACATGGGCCTGGCCCAAAAATAAGGTGGCGCAACACCTATTATAAGCTATGGACGAAATTTATGAAAGGGCATCTTGTATATTTCATCCATGTCTTTGTAAGTCATCAATGATGCTTCAAAGTACTGAAATCTACACGAGAAACGTCATTCTATCCCCTTCGGGCACGCCTTCATCTCCATGCTTGTTTCTGCTCCAGTGTTCATCCCTCTTGTCCATGCTAGCCCCTTCTCTACACAAATATATCCAATTTAGGTAGCATCATATTCTCATGAACATTAGAATTACTACCAAGAAACGGAAGTACCTAGTAATTCAATTGGCGTGCGCGAGCTCTAGTGATTGGTCTAGTATGTATAGCAGCAGGGGTTGTGGGTGTAACAATGGTTTTGATGATTAACTCAGGTGATGTAGACACTCTAGGTGGCGATAGGTCACGTGGTGTTGGTGATGTAGTGCTCATAACAATGGATGTTGTTGTCATAGTAGGTGCAGTGGTGGAAGGAACAACCATCGCAACTCTTGGGATTTGCACCTTCCGCTTGTTTGTCTTATGGGCAACACGTCTTGTTATCTCCTCTTCAGTTTTGCAAGCAAAACAAAACAAACAGTCCATAGGATAACACTTTTCATGAATTAGTATCTCTTGAATGTCACGGTTTAATCCTCCCCAAAATCTATCAATAAAATCATCTTCACTTTCT
This sequence comes from Triticum aestivum, assembly GCF_018294505.1. NCBI lineage: Eukaryota > Viridiplantae > Streptophyta > Magnoliopsida > Poales > Poaceae > Triticum > Triticum aestivum. The sequence goes on along the minus strand of NC_057797.1, from coordinate 294,494,890 downwards.
TCTAAAAGGGAATGCAACAAGGTAGTTTCTAAAAATGAATCCTCGTGAATCGTTACAGTGTCACTACCTTGTTTTAAATGTTGGAACTTTTTAATCATGTCAAGAGTATAATAAGCAGGGACGAATGTATGTCGCATGGCAAGTTTCAAATCATTCCAAGTAGTAGTTCTATAATCACCAAACTAAAACATAACCATGAAAGAACCAACCGCAACCGTAACTTTTTTTACCTTCATAAAAATTTTGGGAAGCAAATATATTCTTTATGTCAAACTCCCATTCAATATATAAAACAGGTCTAAAATGGCCATTAAATGGTGGTATAGAAACATTAACCTGATCATGTGCATTTGGATGTTTGTGCACCTCTCACAACGGTTGGTGTATTTGCATAGGTGGTGGCACATCTCCCGCGATCGTAAATCCCATGGATTGACTCTAGATCCTCTCATGATTAGTAGAAACAAGAAACAAAATCCGAAAATAATGTTCCTATGAACTACTGGGAAGTGGTGGTAAAATGCTCATAGTATAGCAAATCAAAGTCTTACAAGTTCTTACCATGCAACAGGTGGTGACCGGCAACCAGCAGTGTCAAATAACTCCAAAAGTTGGGTAAAGCGATTACCAGGTGAACATATGTATGAACAGTGTAGAAAAATGTGGAGTTGGGTTGGCTTGATATATGTAGAAAAAATGGTACAACCACGTTATTTAATGCTAGCTGAAAATCCGGTCAAAATGGTCGAGTGTTGGTCTTAGACTAGACAATGCTAGAGACGCGAGCCTAAGACACAAGTGAAATTCACACTACCCATACATAGGAAGACGACATGATTTATCTTAAATGCATGGAGAGAAAATTTCACATGAATGGAGTTGATCTCGAGAAAGTGACACGTTGCGAGCGGCGGCCCACGGCCTTAATCTCCTCGTCTCTCCCTCCAAAAGCACCCAAAGAAGAGTATGGATCTGATTAGTATTTTTTCCACATGATTCTTTCCAAACCATATTGATCTATATCTCCTTTTTTAATTATTTCCTCAATGAACTCTCTCTCTCTCTCCTATTCATACTCAAGTCCTTCATTTTTTTTGCACTCTCCTTTTCTCTCTCTCTAATCTCTCTCTTTCCTTCAACGATCAGGAATCTTTCCAAGTAGTACTTGGCTTTTCCTTTTTCATTTCCTTTTATTTGGACGAATCTAACATTCCAAAATACCAGCTGATTTTTTTGTGCTTGTCACTTTCCAAAGGTAGGGTGAAATCCTTTATCTTCTCCTTTCTCTCTCTTTCCAAACAAACTACAAGTCCAAAAGGAAATAGATCCGAACACAACTTTTCTTACTCTTTTCTTAATCTAGAGTCCAAACGTGAAAACTGTTAACTCTTCTTCATTTACTTTCTGATTTTTTTGGAAATACTAACACCCACACGTGTGGCAACATTGCAACTCACCCACATGCCTGGATCACCGTATAGTTAAGTTTGCATGAATCTTGACACACCGAGGAATTTTTCCCGTGCCATGTAGGGCAAGGCCAGTGTGTGGGTGTTGGAGAGGTCGCCCACATGCCCCACAACACGAGGTTGCCAGCTGCGCTGTGTGGGTGAACTAGTTTCTGCCCACACAGCCACCACCTAGTCCACGCGCGTGTGGGCGAACTACTTTTCGCCCACACGACAATCGTACGTTGTTGGATGGCAATTGCAGTTGCGTGTACATGACAACTAGGTAAACACACATGGCAACTATGATTCGTTTGCTAGACGGCAACTGCAGTTGCGCGTACGTGGCAATGAGGTAAACATACATAGCAACTGTGATTAACCACACGTGGCAACTAGGTAAACACACACGACAACTATTGTTTGACCATATGTAGCAAGTAGTTAATCACACACGACAACTATGGTTTGATTACACGCGTCAAGTACCATAAATTAGACATGGCAACTATAGTTAACCAAAATAGAGAAAGTTTCCATGTTTTTACAACCATATTTGCCATCCCGGATGGCAACTAAATCATAATCCCGCGGGTACCTATTATAGCTGCACCAGGACGTGCGGGCATATTTTGCTTCGGGCCACACACGCCGGATGAGGATGGATAATACTTGTTGGGCGCGTGGCACGAAGTAGCTGCACCCACACGTGTGGGCAATTCTACTGTTCGTCCATATATAGCCCGTGTGGGCTGCCCCCTCTCATGCCACACACGGTGTGTGGGCGAATACCTATTATGCCACACGTGTGATGGATATCGGCGTCCTTTTTTTTAATCTCCCTCTAAAAGCAAACAACTCACGTGAAAGGCAACCGATCAGTTTTTGTAACAAATCAAATCGTCCCTACCAATCTTTAATGCCTTCCAAACTCTTTCTATCCTCCTTTGGTCGTACCAAGCTTGCCTTTTTTATGCTTTTTTTAATCTGACCGATCCAAACCTACCAAAACTACGACCAAACATATCTCTTGCTGCCTTTCTTTTATACTTGTAAAAATGTCCTATTGAACTCCACAAAATCTTCTATATGCCAAATACCGAACGACCAATTCCTGTTTTTTAATTTGGTATAGATTCCTATCACCTTTCTCTTTCCTTATTTTTTATGCAAACAGCGCACACGCAATCAGAAATCCTGAACCTTTTTTTCTCTCTCTCCCTAACAACTGATCCAATCTCTTGTATTGGACAGTACGTGACCAACATGCTTTCTTTTTCTCTCAAGAGAAAACGTTATAGTTAGTACATGATGTGACTTTCCTTGGAGTGATAAACAATCGCCCAACAACTATGTATGCTCTCTCTTTTTCCCTTCTGTTCCAACGAACTCAATCTCTCCTTTCCAACTATTTTCTCTTGCAATCCAAACTTTCCAGCTGAATGGGCTCTAAGGCTGATTTTCTCTCTCGATGATTTTTAATCTCGCTATACTTTTTTATCTCTATTTTTTTCTCTCTCTCCAAGATGAATATGGATGCAAGATGAACTGATGACATGATGACGATGAATGATAGTGATGGGTGGTGGCAGCGGAAGATGACAACAAAGTGGATAATGGTGTATGCAGATGTGGCGTGAACAAAAGGTTACCAGAACTCGAAACTCTAAAAATCTAGACACTAAAACCAGAAACTTGATACACGATGCAACCGAAAAGTCACCAATGCAAAAACTATGTGGTAATGGGGAAAATGCTTAGACTGTCTAGGATATGATGAACTAATCCAATTTTTTGTGGCTTTTTCTTGGACTCTAGGTATGAAGAACAAATGCAATCTAGACTATGAAAAACTAGAAAATTTTACCGAGCAACCTGAAAACTAATACCACTTGATAGAGGCGAGGGTCCTGATCTTTTGATGAGATGATAACTATCGATTTGGTGGAGACAACTTTTAGCAATCGCTAAACCAACTCCGAGAGGTTATTCATCAACCTAACCATGAAGGTATATTCCTGCAAGCAATCGAAGAAAAAGCGAGAAAATGATAAAGAAATTTAAATATTGCGAATATATATAAAGTGTTGATAAAAGTGGGATTCCAAAAGTGGCCCCGCTCTCGTCGTTGGACATAAACGAAGTACACGAAGTTGCAGTAGTGACTAACTTTTAACTAATTAAAACCCTTGGCAAACGATGCCTTAAGGGCTATATTTATAGGAGTAAGAGAGGGGAGTTCGCCCACCCTTGGCAAGGTGGGACTAAAACCCCTCCTAAGTCGTTTCCCCTACAATGTGGATTCCAAAAGTAAATTACATGGCATGGCCCAAAAATAAGGTGGCGCAACACCAATAATAAGCTATGGACAAAATTTATGAAAGGCCATCTTGTATATTTCATCCATCTTCTTGTATGTCATCATGGTGGCTTCAAAGTATGGAAATCTCCACTGGAACCTCCATTCTTGTTCTCTTCGCACGCACCTTCATCTTCGTGCTTGATCATGATCCAATGTTCATCCTTCTTCTCCGTGCTAGGCCCTTCAATTGTAATCAACACAAATGTATCTAAGTTAGGCAGCATCATATTATCATGAACACTATAAACATTACCAAGAAACGAAAGTACCTGATAATATAACTGGCGTGCGCGAGGTCTATTAATCGATCCAATAGGTATAACAATAGGGCCCGTGGGTGTAAATATGGTAGTCATGTCCTCATCAATATAGTAGGAGCAGCTCATAGAAATTCATCATGTAGCAACAACAACTCATAGCAATTTATCATATAGCAGCAGCAGCTCATAGCAATTCATCATAAAGCAGCAAGAACATCAGCTCATAGAAATCCATCATATAACAACAACAACATCTCATAGCAATTTAGCATATAGCAACAGCAACAGCTCATACCAATTCATCTTATAGCAGCACCAACAACTCATAGCAATTCATCATATAGCACAGTAGAAAGGAAATTTAGCAAAAAATCAGAGGTGATCCTCACCTTGTTGGATGAGCTCATCCCGCAATAGCACCTCAAGGCCACGACCTAATAGGAGGGGAGGCGGAATGAGGTGCCTTCTGCCGGAGTGGGGCGTCGGCCGTAGTTGTGTGGTGACCGCCGGAGTAGAGCATTGGACAAACCATAGCGGAGCAGCTGCTAGAGACGATGAGAGTGAGGGATGGCACCAGAGAGAGGCCAGCTAGGGAGATGGGGCCCCTGCCCGCAGGCCATGTAGCCTAGCTGGAAAGAGCATCATCGAGGAGCAGGCCAGATAGACCTGTGGCAACGGCTCGCTTGATGAACCCTAGCGCTGCATGCAGGGGATCGAGGTAGAGGGAAAGGGGAGAGGAGATACGAGTGGGCAGGGCAATGAACGCTTGCACGTTTGTTTTTTTACTTTGGGGGTCAGGTGTGACGCGGCCGTGAGCAATGGTATTTTGAGTGTAATATAAGCACACAACAGAGTCACTTTGCTATTCCCCTTCCCTTCAATTTTAAGTGAGCTTTGATGACCCACACGTATAGGTGATCAATCATAGTCCTTTCAATAAGTAAGAGTGTCGAACCCAACGAGGAGCAGAAGGAAATGACAAATAGTTTTCAGCAAGGTAATTTCTGCAAGCAATGAAATTGTCAATAAAAAGTTGTTTGATAGAAAGATAATTTGTAAAAAGTAACAAGTAGCAATAGTAACAATAAGTGAAGCAAGGTTGCCCAATACATTTTGTAGTAAAGGACAGGCTGAAACGGTCTCAGATAATATGTAAAACGTTCTTGAGAACACATGGGAATTTCATCTAGTCACTTTCATCATGTTGGTTTGATTCGTGTTCGCTACTTTGATAATTTGATATGAGGGTGGGCCGGTGCTTGGGTGCTGTTATTACTTGAACAAGCCTCCCACTTATGATTAAACCCCTCACAAGCATCCGCAACTACAAAAGAAGTATTATGATAAAACCTAACCATAGCATTAAACATATGGACCCAAATGAGCTCCTTACGAAATAGCACATAAACTAGGGTTTAAGGTTTTGTTACTCTAGAGTCGACGTTCACATAACACCACTAAGGGAATCACAACATACATCAAAATATCGAACAAATACCAAATTCACGTGATATATTGCAACATGACTTCTCCTGTGGCCTCAAGAACAAGGGCAACTACTCAGAAATGATATTCATGCTCAAGATCAGAGGAGTAATAAATATCATAATGGATCTGAATATATAATCTTCCACAAAATAAACCATCTAGCATCAACTACAAGATGTAATCAACACTACTAGTCACCCATAGGTACCAATCTGAAGTTCTGATAGAAAGTTTGCACACAAGAGATGTCGTGGGAAACCACGACCCACTATGGGACCGATGGCCCCTTGCTGGTTTGACAGGGGGGATGTCGCGTTGCACAAAGAGCAGAAGAACGTGCGGCAGTGCGGCAGCAATCACACAAGCGGTTTTACCCAGGTTTGGGCCCCCGTGAGGCGTAAAACCCTACTCATGCTTTGGTGGATTGATGGTGAGGCATAGTACACTGCCCAGTAGGGGTTGCCTCAGGGCAACAGTGGCTACGCGCGTATGGGTGTGTGTTTTCCAACCTTCCAACCCTTTCTACGATTGCCATGGGCCTCCTTTTATAGATTATGGGTTCACCACAATGGCAAAACCGTCATTATGGATTGATAAGATAACAAACAGTTCTTTCATAACTAACTCTGTAGGCTGACAGGGTGCATTAAATGCACCGCTTAACGTCATGTCATTGGCTACCCGGCAAGCCTTGCCGGGCTGTTTCACCAGCTCCATGTCTGCTCGCTTGACACGTTGTAGGACGGGCGTCATATGTAGGCATTTCCTGTAGAAAGAGGCCGCCATGTGGCAAATGGCTGCCACTCAGTCACTTCACGGCTTGACACCGCACTGATTGACAATGTGGGTCGTGGCAAAGTGGTTGGGTGAGGTGGTTTTGCCTCCGTGAGCCCCGGCAGGCCCTGCTGGGACGTCTTCTTCTAGTGGTGACCCCGTCCTTATCAAGCTCGCCTGCCCGACAAGGGAGGCTTTTCTCCTGATGGTGTCTTGTCTCTCTAGCTTGATCTTGGTCCTCTTAATCTGCATGTTGGTCTTTCGAAGCTCTTGGTCTCTTGTACTCTGGCATGACCTAGTGTTGTGATCTTGTTCCCGTGCCTGTGCATAGTCTAGGCAACAGACCTAGGGTTTATTGCACCAACAGATGCCCTCGGGCCTGCCCTGATCACGCAGTTGAGCATCATCGGGGTAAGCCCTAATAAGTGCACAGGAAGGGGTGCTGAAGAGGCTGGCCTCTTGGAGTATTCTTTACTTCTTCATTAGCCTTGATTCTGGGCCATTTTCCGGTTTCCCCGCGCGTCGTGCGCAAAAATGTGGAAAAACTTTGATCATGGCCCGCGGATTCCCCATGCCCCATGATCACGGGGCGGAAACTCCCATCCCACTTGCCTCCTGTTTCGCATGCAACTACCATGTGTTCTTCATGCATTGGGCGTGGTAGGTGGTGGATGCGGGGAGCGTGGGGATGCTACATCTTGAGCACTGTGTTGGTTTTCCCTTGAAGAGGAAAGGGTGATGCAGCAAAGTAGCGTAAATATTTCCCTCAGTTTTTGAGAACCAAGGTATCAATCCAGTAGGAGACTACACACAAATCCCTCATACCTACACAAACAAATAAGAACCTCGCAACCAACGCGATAAAGGGGTTGTCAATCCCTTCACGGTCACTTACGAGAGTGAGATCTGATAGAGATAATAAGATAAATATTTTTTGTATTTTTATGATATAGATTGAAAGTAAAGATTGCAAAATAAAATAGATTGGAAACTTATATGATAAAAGATAGACCCGGGGGCCATAGGTTTACTAGTGGCTTCTCTCAAGATAGCATAAGTATTACGGTGGGTAAACAAATTACTGTCGAGCAATTGATAGAAAAGTGCATAATTATGAGAATATCTAGGCATGATCATGTATATAGGCATCACGTCCACGACAAGTAGACGAAAACGATTCTGCATCTACTACTATTACTCCACACATCGACCGCTATCCAACATGCATCTGGAGTATTAAGTTCATAAGAACAGAGTAACACATTAGGCAAGATGACATGATGTAGAGGGATAAACTCAAGCAATATGATATAAACCCCATATTTTTATCATTGATGGCAACAATACAATACGTGCCTTGCTGCCCCTGCTGTCACTGGGAAAGGACACCACAAGGTTGAACCCAGAGCTAAGCACTTCTCCCATTGCAAGAAAGATCAATCTAGTAGGCCAAACTAAACTGATAATTCAAAAAGAATTGCAAAGATAACAAATCATACATAAAAGATTTCAGAGAAGAATCAAATATTGTTCATAGATAAACTTGATCATGAACCCACAATTCATCGGATCTCGACAAACACACCGCAAAAATAATTACATCGAATAGATCTCCAAGAAGATCGAGGAGAACATTGTATTGAGATCCAAAGAGAGAGAAGAAGCCATCTAGCTAATAACTATGGACCTGAAGGTCTGTGGTAAACTACTCACACATCATCGGAGAGGCTATGGTGTTGATGTAGAAGCCCTCGTGATCGATTCCCCCTCTGGCGGAGCTCCAGAAAAGGACCCAAGATGGGATCTCTTGGGTACAGAAGGTTGCGGTGGTGGAAATAGGGTTTTGTGGTGCTCCCGGATGTTTTTAGGGTATATGGATATATATAGGAGGAAGAAGTAGGTCGGTGGAGCTGTGAGGGGCCCACGAGGGTGGGGCGCGCCTGGGGGGGGGGGAGGCGCGCCTCCTTGCCTCGTGGCCTCCTCGCTTCTTTCTTGTCGTCTACCCCAAGTCCCCTGGATCACGTTGGTTCCAAAAATAACTCTCCCGAAGGTTTTATTCCATTTGGATTCCATTTGATATTCCTTTTCTGTGAAACACTGAAATAGGCAAAAAACAACAATTTGCACTGGGCCTTGGGTTAATAGGTTAGTCCCAAAAATAATATAAAAGTGTATAATAAAGCCCATTAAACATCCAAAACAGATGATATAATAGCATGGAACAATCAAAAATTATAGATACGTTGGAGACGTATCAGGGCATGATTGCCAAGGTCGAAAAACTGATCGTCGATGGTTGGAGGAGAGGGTCGGCTTTGATTCCTAGAGTCACGGAAGGTGCAGGGAGGCCGCATTGGAGGAGCGGGGCGGCCATTTCCTGCATGAGAGGCCGTCCCCCTGCCTCGTCCTCTATAAGAGGGGTCAGGGGCGGTGCTTCTTCACACATGCTTCTTCTTCTTCTACTATGCAACCTTTCCCTTTTATTCATGGTGAGGAGACGAGGGCGTGGCGGTGTCCCAGCGGTGGCGACGAGGGCTTATACTCGATAGTGCATCCCTCTCTTCCGGATCCTGCAGCGGTGGAGCCCGCCGTGAGAGGAGGAGGGAGAGGGCGAGGCCGAGGTCATCGTGGTGCTCGAGGAAGAGGATGGCAGGGCGGTGCCTTGGCTGCGCCCCCGCCAGTGGCTCTTCCTCCAATGGAAGGCGACGTCGGGGATCAACCTCGAGAATTCATCATAAGGCTGTACAAGCCTCCGTGTGGCCACCTTCGCTTCCCTACTCCATTCGCGCAGGAGATGTTTCTCGAACAACCACATGCTCTAAGGTTGCATATGAGGGGTTGTGGGAATGGTGGCATGTGGGTTGATGTCGACTTCCCTGCCCCTCATGTGATGTACCTCTGTCATGGTTGGAAGACCTTTGCTCGGTCCCACGGCTTCTGGGAGGGGCATGTTCTCCAGTTCAAATTAATGGAGAGCAGCCTACTCTCCGTCAGATCTTTCGGCGTTCAGGAGGTCGCTTATGGTGCTGCGCAGACAGCTCAACTGACGACGAAAGCTCCTCCTCGAGCAAAAGCAACAAGGAGGACAGTGACTGCGATGATGACGACAGTGGGCGGGAGGGCGAAGACTCTGACTCTAGCTGAATGTCGCCCGCACCATCTTCATCAGGCAGCAGCACCATCATCTGCACATGCATCTTCTTCCCGGCAATGCGATTTGCTAGGGACTTGGATACAGGGGTGGAGGTGGTGCCTCCCAGCTTCCTCCAACAGCCTTCTAGCTGGACCCATGCAGGCTTCCTGTCGACCTGCTGCTCCGTTAGCCCTACCGTGTCTTGTTGGCTCTGGTGGTGGCGGTTGACGGGCCGCCTCTGTCATGCTCTCCATCGACGCGTTCCCTGGTGCTCCCCCGCCCCCGTCAGGCTACATCTCCTGGAGCCCGACGGGAACATGCTAGACTTCTACCCAGGCACTCCTTTTGCCCTCCCTGCCTTTGACCGCCGTGCCTAGAAGGAGAGGGACAAGAAAGGGCATTACAGAGCACTTATTTTTTCGATCTTAAATCTGTAGGCACTTGCCAAATTTTAATTCAAATAATGGAATCTCTCGAGTCCATGTTTGTGTTCTGTAATGCTTGAAATTGTATGATCAGCATATTAATGAAAAAGATGAACCTTGCCAGGAGCTCATGCATGTATATGTCCATGCAGAGGTGGGATGCCTCCTTGTTTTAAACAAACGAGTTTTCCCCGGTAGGCTATCCTGCTGGTACCATTTTGATTTTGTTGTCGGGGACCTGAACCTTCTCGGCAAAAAATAAAGGGACCAGCCCCCCACCAACTCTTTTCCATCAAAGGCCACTACGACCACCCTGGCAGAAGCAACGTTTGAGCCGGGGTGGGAGCACCTAAGTTTCGAAGAGCGGCGAGGTTTTCTTATGCACAAGTTTCAGCTTACAGAACACTTATGGACAAGAGGTAGGACTTATCTGTTTGGCTTGCCGAGGATCACAGTGCCGGGATATCTCCTCAACTCCTTGTTGAAGCCAAGTTCACCGCAAGAAACCCGCAGATTCATGCAGGATGCGATCCTATCTATATGCATATGCAAATGCTCATGAAATGCGTATGCAATGATCTTGGAATGCTTATGCATGCAACTTGGTTGCCCCCCAGCGCTTCGTTTATTTTTCTCTTGCTCAGGGTCATCACCATTGGTTTGTACAACGGGTTACATGCAACTGAGGCAAGGCCTGTACAAATGGGTGGCTTCCAGGCAGGGCCCGACAGCCGCGCCTTGTGGGTAGAACTTGCGGAGATGCTCAATATTCCATGAGTTTTGCAATATAATGCCATATCTGGTTTCCAGACGGACTGCGCCGGGTCTGGTGACTCGTACTACCCTATAAGGGCCTTCCCACTTTGGTGACAACTTGTTTGTACCCTTGGCGGACTGAACGCGCCTAAGGACAAGGTCGCCTTCCTCAAAACACCGAGCATGAACCCTGCGTCTATGATAGCGACGCAGGGCTTGCTGATAGCATGCAACACGCATAGCAGCCCGGAGAAGGTTCTCCTCGAGTAGCACAACATCTTCATGCCAGTGCTGATCTTGCTCTACTTCATTGTAGGCAAGCACTCGAGGTGACCCGTAAATGAGTTCCGTAGGGATAACTGCTTCTGCCCCATAGACTAGGGAGAAGGGAGTCTGCCCGGTAGCTCGATTTGGTGTTGTTCTGAGGGACCATAGAACTATCGACAACTCATCGATCCACCGCCTGGCGTGCTTCTGCAGCGTATCAAAGGTTCTTGTCTTGAGTACTCGCAGCAGTTCAGCGTTTGCCCTCTCAGCTTGCCCATTACTCCTGGGATGTGCAACAAAGGCAAATGAGATCTTGCATCCAAGGGCATGAACATATTGCATGAAGGCACGACTCGTGAACTTGTTGCCGTTGTTGGTAATGATCCTTGTCGGGACTCCAAAGCGGCACACCAATTCTTTGAAGAACTTGATAGCTGACTGAGAAATCACCTTTTTCACGGCAGTCACTTTTGGCCACTTTCTAAACATGTCGATAGCAATGAACAGGAATTCAAAGCCCCCGATTGCTTGCGGGAAGGGGCCGAGGATATTGAGCCCCTAGACTGAAAATGGCCATGACAAAGGGATTGTCTGTATAGCTTGGGCGGGCAGGTGGATATTCTTGGAATGGAACTGGCAGGCTTCACATTTGGTAACTAGCTCGACTGCGTCTTGGAGGGCTGTGGGCCAATAGAATCCTTGCCAGTATGCTTTCCCAACTAATTCCCTTGATCCAATGTGGGAGCCGCACATGCCTTTGTGTATCTCAGCCAGCAGTTCCTTTCCTTCTTCCCGGCAGATGCACTTCAATTTCACATTGTTGGTCCTTCTGTACAGAGTGTCATCGACAAACTGGTACATACTGGCCCTCAAGGCTACTCTTTCGGCTTCATCTTGATTCCTGGGAAGCTCTCCAGTTTGGAGGAAGTGGACTATGTGCCTTGCCCAAGTTGGAGCCTGGGGCTCGACAACGACGACTAGCGGCACCTCCTGTACTATGGGGGCACATTCCTCGTTCGTGGGAACCATGGGCCTTGCTAGAGGGTGCAGCCCCGTTGGTAGCAAGGAGTTGTTTCCAGTAGGGTCTCTACTAGGAGCGGATGGCTCTACCGGGAGAGGCTTACTGGGGTCCAACTTTCTCCCTTTCCAGGCCATTGTTGCTGGGGATACGGAGGGTTGAGTAAGATGGAGTACAAAACTCCTTGGTTCCACAGGAAGCTTTTGCGCAGCACACTTTGACAAATGATCAGCTATGCTATTTTCCGCACGGGGTATGTGCTTGGTTTGTAATCCTCAGAGTGTTCCTCCAATCTTCTCACTTCCTCAACGTATGCCTCCATCAATGGGCTTTGATAATCCTTGTTGACTTGTATCACCACGAGCTGTGAATCTCCTCAAATGATCAGTTTCTTAATTCCAAATTCTACGGCAATCCTGAGCTTGGTAAGGAGCCCTTCATACTCTGCTATATTGTTGGTCTCCTCTTCCTAGGCAAAATGCATCTACACAACGTACTTCAAGTGCTCCCTAGAGGGGGCGACAAGAAGCTCGCCAACTCCTACACCTTGTAGGGAAAAAGGCAACATTGAAATATATAATCCATTCTTGGGACGATTCCTTGCCGGGGATAACTATCTCTGGTACTTCCTCATCAGGGGTTGGCGTCCATTCTGCAATGAACTCTGCCAATGCCCTGCTCTGGATAGTTGACGTGCTCTCAAATTTCAAACCAAAACTGGATAACTCCAAAGCCCACTCCTATATTCTGTCGGTAGCCTTAGGGTTTCGGAGTATCCTTTGCAACAGGAAACGAGTGACAACCGTAATCTCGTGGGCTTGGAAGTAGTGGCGAAGTTTCCTTGAGGCAATGCTAAGACCAAAGATCAACTTTTGCACGGCAGAGTATCTCGATCTAGCCCCCTATAATAAGGAGCTGACGAAGTACACTGGGCGCTGCACCACTTTCTTCCTTGCCGTGTCCTTGGGGTTGCTCTCATTGTCGTGCTCACTTCGGTCATGATCCCTCTCTGGCTTTGACTGTCCCGGATCACTCTCTGCTTCATCCACTTCCCGCTGTGCCACCAAGGCTGCGCTAACCACTTGGTTGGTTGCTGCTAGGTATTGCAACAATGACTCTTGTGGCTTGGGGGCAACCAAGGTAGGCATAGAGGACAAGTAGGTCTCCAACTCTTGCAAAGCTGCACCTACTTACGGATTCCACTTCATGGGCCCTGCCTTGTTCAAAATTTTGAAGAACGACAGGGCGCGCTCGGCAGACTTGGAGATGTATCTGCTTAGCGCAGTAACATATCCTGTCAGATGCCTCACATCCTTGACTGTCCTTGGTGCTTGGATCTGCTCAATAGCTTTAATATTTTAGGGGTTGGCTTCGATCCCCTGATGGGACACAAAGAACCCAAGCAGCTTGCCAGAGGGAATGCCAAACACACACTTCTCCGGGTTGAGCTTCAAGTTGATCTTGCGCAGATTAGCAAATGTCTCCTCCAAATCCTGAATAAGGGTGGCTCTATTCTTGGTCTTGACCACAATATCATCCATATAAGCTTCAATGTTTTTGTGTAGTTGTGGCTCAAAACCAATCTGGACTGCCCTTGCAGAAGTGGACCCGACACTCTTTAATCCAAATGGCATGCGGATAAAACAGTACGTACCACATGGAGTGATGAACGATGTCTTCTCTTCGTCTTCCTTGGACATGAAGATTTGGTGATACCCAGAATATGCATCCAGAAAGGAGGGGAAATTGAAGCCTGAAGTGGAATCCACAATCTGATCGATGCGCGGCAAGGGAAACGGGTCTTTCGGGCAAGATTTGTTGAGATCTATGAAATCTATGCAAAGCCTCCACTTCCCGTTAGCCTTTTGGACTACCACTGGATTTCCCAACCATGTGGGATGTAGCACTCCTCTAACCAAACCAGCTGCCTCAAGTTTCTTGATCTCTTCCGTAATAAACTGCTATCTCTCCAACGCCTGCTTCCAAACTTTTTGCTTGACAGGTCGGGCGTGTGGGCAGACAACAAGGTGGTGCTCGATTACTTCCCTAGGAACACAGGGGATATCAAATGGTTGTCAGGAAAACACATCGATATTCGACCGCAGGAAGGTAACGAGCGTGCTTTCCTATTTTTCATCGAGGGTGGAGCTAATAGTGAAAGTACCATTAACGCCAGCCAGCCCTGCCGAGACCTTCTTCACTTGGGGTGTAGTGACCTTGGATCTCTTACTGTTAGAACTCTTTGGCAAGTCATCAACAGGTGCAGCGCACTCCGAAGAGATACGCTTCCCAGATTCCTTGCCAGTGTCCTTACTATGCTTCTTCTTTCCTTTGTCCTCCTTGGCGGGAAGTGCTGCTGCCACTGCCTCAGCCATGACTGCGTCCCGGTACATCTTGTCCATGCAAATGATTGCATCCTTCTTGTTCGATGGGATGGTAATGACTCCCACAGGCCCAGGCATCTTCAAGGTGCTGTAGGCATAGTGGGATGCCGCCATGAATTTAGCCAGCATTGGGCGTCCAAGAATCCCATTGTACGGTAGGGGGAGGTCAACCACATCAAACACAATCTTCTTAGTCCGGTAGTACATCTCTCCCCCAAAACGTCACCGGCAGCATGATCTTTCCCTTAGGATGACTCCTGCCGGGATTAACTCCTTGAAGCATGTCAATGGCCTTCAATTCATCTTTTGGTATCTGAAGTTTGCTGATGACTACCGGGGAAATTAGACTCAACCTGGCCCCGCCATCCACCAACATTTTTGTGACCTTGAGGTTGCGAATTGTTGGAGAGACCAACAATGGCAAACATCCTACTGCGGTGGTACGGTTAGGATGATCCTCTTCGTCAAAGATGATGGGAGTGCGTGATCATTTGAGAGGCTTCCGGGCCTCTGGCGCTACTTCCACGACATTGACTTCTCGTGCCCACCGTTTGAGCTGGTGGTGAGAGGTGTGCAAAGATGCACCCCCGTTAATGCATAGGGCATCAGTGGCCTTCTAAAACTCCTTCTCACTGGTTTCCTCTTCATCCCCTCCATCGCTTTCATCATCACAGGTGTCCTTCTCTCGACCTCTGGCAGGTTATCCTTGGTTCCGGAAGGGTTTGCCGGGGAGATTTACTTCACTGCCTCGGCCCTTACTGCCAGCGACATTCTGACCCTTTTCCTTGTCGCGCTTCTCATATTCTGCTCTCTGTCTCTTAACAAGCTGCTCAACCTGATAACATTCTTGAAGGTCGTGGCCTTTGGTCCGATGAATCTTGCAATACGGCCAACCACCTTTCCCGGCCTTCTCAGCAGATGCGGCCTCCCGGCAGTCAGCGCACATGGCAGCTTCCTTGCTGGGGACCTCAGCCTTGGCCTTCTTGCCAGTACTAGGTGTACCCAATCCTTCAACAGTCATCACTGCCTTATCCTTCTGCCTCTTACTACGCTTCTTGCTCTTCTTCTGACTGGTTGATTCAGCATCATCCTCTGAATCGACATTGGTGCAATCTTCCTCTCTGGGAAACTTCCATCCCTCCTCCATTCAAGTACACTCATCCACCAAGGTGTAGAGCTCCTTCATAGTCTTGGGCAACCGCACGTTCATCTTGGAACGGATTCAACGGTTGCACACATTAGACTAGAAGGTACCTATCACAGCTGCTGGATGTATATTTGGGATGTTCCTATTGTTGGAGATATGCCCTAGAGGCAATCATGTATGATGATATTTCCTATGTGTTTATCAATAAAGATAGTCCTTGGACATTATCAATGATGTGTATCAGCAAGTACGTGACTTGTTTGTGGGACTATGCATTGTATGATGACTGTCCTAAAAGGTCCCTTGTCGAAAGGGCTGTGTGGACGCACAGCCGACTAGACTAGCATATGACACGGTCAATGGCTTGGTCTCACTAGCCATGGAGCACTGGATGCTAACCAGATAATATGGACTCGGAAGGATCTGGTCGGATTCGACGTAGTCGGATCCGAGTTGAGATAAGGTCCGAGTCAAACAGACCCAACTATGAGACGCAGCGATATGTCATCTGTAAGTCTCTAGTACAACATAGGTTCTATGTCCTAAGACCTGAGCTGGCGCATGTACTCGGGATGGTGACAGACTTGCTTTGGGCCAACCAAATGCTACTCCGTGACTGGGTAGTTACAAAGGTAGGTTTCGGGCTTGTCCAGACCCATGCTGCGAGACATGGTCGAGCAAGATGGGATTTGCCCCTCCGATCAGGAGAGATATACTCTGGTCCCCTCGTGTGATCCGACCGGGATAAGCATGGCCATGCGACAAGGATTATGAGATAATCTGGTTTGTGGTCGGCATCACTAGAACGAGAAAGAGGTCGGGCTAGCACAAGGATGACAGACTCGCCATGAGCCTGACAACATATATCGTGTAGCAAAAGAAATGGAAGTATGATGTACGGGTTTGCCTAACCAGCTTCATAGTCTGCTTGGTGTTCGACATGCCTTGCTAGGGGCTGCTACCAACCATGCAGTTTGGAGGTGATCCGAATTGCGACCAAGCGGGCTTGAACCTAAGGGGTCGGGCGCTTAAGGGAAGGAACCTACGAGGTTGGATCCGAGGACACTGGTCGGATGTGATCCGAGCTGTGTTCGGATTCTAGCTGAGTAGACTTGTGGGCTTTAGGATCCGTGCGAGGCCCAAGTGTTGAGCCCACGACAGACGTCTATATAAAGTGGGGGTGCGGCACACTCATGGGATTGATTGCTTCAGCACTATCACTAGGGTTTGCATGTGTTGTGAATAGACACCTCCACTCATCGTCGATTGTGTTATCGGACCTAGCAGTCCGCCACACGATGTTCCTCCTGCACGCGTGGATACCGTTAGAGGCGGTGCACTTGGGCCGCTTCGGCGAACCTGTATGAGGGATCCGACGACCGGCTGTTCGAGGGAGATCGGACGAGGAGGAGACGATTCACGCGGACACGCTGCCCCAACTCTTCTTCCGCTGCACGGCACTGTGTGTCTAGTGGTAACGATCTGTGATTCATCTCCCGTAGCATGTTCTTGGTTTTTCTGCGCGTAGGGAAAATTTTATTTGTAGTCGACACACCCTACCATATAATCCAACACCTATGGACCTTGCTGAATCTCTGTAAATACATACGGAGAGTCTCTCCTTCCTTCTGTTGGAGAAGCTGCAAATCGCTGGGTCAGCCTGGCTCTTGATGGCCGCAGTGAAGGCGCCAATGAATTCGTGGCACAAGTCAGCCCATGACGAGATAGTGTTCTCCAACAGGTGCATCAGCCGAGACCTCACATTGGACTTGAGAGCCAAAGGGAAGTAGTTGGCAAACACCTTCTCCTCTCTTCCCCCGGCAGCCTGAACAGTGATGGTGTAGATGCTCAGAAATTCTGTTGGGCTCAACCTCCCATCGTACTTCTCAGATATCTCTAGCTTGAACATGCGAACGGATGGCCAATAGACTTGCCTAAGCTCACGTGTAAAGATAGGGCGTCCAACCTCGAAAGGTAGGCACTCGCCAATACTGAGCGCAGGCTCGTCGACATCGGGGCCATTACATCCATTGGTTCGATAGTGGTCGTTGCGGTGTTGCTCGACGACGATGCGCGGGTCTCCCACCCACCTATCCTCCTGGGCTCACTGCCAGCCTGGACGTGCTTGAGGGTCAGAAGAGGCCATCGAGATGTCGTGAGGTTCTTGATTCTGCTACACCCACACTAGCTATCATGGCGGGGAGTGCACCGTGGGGGTGCCCCCTTCCGTACGGCCAGCATCATGGGCCGTGGTCATCGCTTGGGGAGGCCATGGCGGGCTAGCTTGCTGCGAGCACCCAGCCTCGGTGAAACAAGCAGACTTTGGATGGTGGCATGCCATTTGTCCATCTGCTCGGCCGTCGGTGGAAACCTTAGCAGCAGCAGAGCCCGCACCATGGACTCCGTGGCTGTACTTGGCATGGGTGATGATGAAGTAGATCGCATCGTCGCCCGTCTCCTGATTGTGCCAGCGGAAGCAGTACCGCGCCCCTACTGTTGTGGGGCGGCCACCTCGATGGCAGGCTGGCGCGGCGAAGGCCCTCGAGGGCCAACGGCTCCATCAGGCGCAGCGACTTGGTTGACCCGTCCGGGGGAGGCGCACGCGCTGCGGTTGTTCCCGTGGTGGGGGCGACCGGAGGGCGGCAGTTCATCCTAGACTGAGCGCCATTGCTACGGCTGTGCCCGTCGGCGGGAGGAAGGGGCACAAATGGAATAACCCCTTCACTCGTACCTTGTGGAGCGTGGCTGTAAGGGGCGTTGCTGATGCTGTTCTGCTCCGATGTTTCACGCTCCTGTGTCGGCTGCGGGGGAAGTGGTAATGGTGCCGCCTGCACCGACCACATCCCCAGCAGCATCCACGTCCTCGTGTGCCTCCGCACCCCGCGACATTAGAGGCCGCGAGCGGCGGAGCCTTCAAGGTGGATGGATGAGCCGAAGCACCGGATTTCTTCTTGGGCACCATGGTCGATGGCGCCGTCGAAGGTGAAAACGGTGATGAAGATGTCACGCTGCGTATGCCTTCAGGTTCGCGCAAGCGATCCCCCTACCTGGCGCGCCAAAGATGTTGTGGGAAACCACGGCCACCTATGGGACCAAGGGACCCTTGCTGGTTCGGCAGGGGAGATGTCGCATTGCACAAAGAGCAGAAGAACGTGCGGCAGTGCGGCAGCAATCACACAAGCGGTTTTACCTAGATTCGGGCCGCCGTGAGGCATAAAACCCTACTCTTGTTTTGGTGGATTGATGGTGGAAGAATGATGGTGAGGCGTAGTACACTGCCTGGCAGGGGTTGCCTCAGGGCGACAATGGCTATGCGCGTACGGGTGTGTGTTATCCAACCTTCCAACCCTTTCAAAGGTTGCCATGGGCCTCCTTTTATAGATTAAGGGTCACCACAATGGCAAAACAGTCTATGGACTGATAAGATGGCAAACAGTTCTGTCATACCTAACTCTACAGGCTGACACGGTGCATTAAAACACACCTCTTAACTTCACGTCATTGGCTGCCCAGCAAGCCTTGCCGGGCTATTTTGCCAGCTCCCCGCCTACTCGCTTCACACGTTGCAGGACAGGTGTCATCTGTAGGCATTTCCTATAAAAAGAGGCCACCATGTGGCAAATGGCTGCCACTCAGTCACTTTGATGCTTGACACCGCACTGATTGACCACGTGGGTCGTGGCAGAGTGGTTGTGTGAGGTCGTTTTGCCTCCGTGAGCCCGGGCAGGCCCTGCCGGGACATCTTGGACGTGTTCTTCCAGGGGTGACCCCGTCCTTGTCGAGCTCGCCTGCCCGGTAAGGGACACTACTAGGGAAAAGCCTAGCAGCAGCGAGGGTTTTGGGCCTCTCAGTAGCGCGGGTGTCGGTGCTACTAATAAGGCGCTACAGCTAACGTATAACAGTAGCGCCTGTTGTCCCACGCTACTGCTATACATGAATAGTTGTAGCGCTCTTTGGGAAAGAGCGCTACTGATATTATCTGCAGCGCTGTTTGCTGGGACGCGCTACAGGTAAGGAGGCGCTACTGCTAAATTTCCCCCCTCGCTACTACTAGTTTATTTAATAGTTTTTTCCTACATATTTGTTTTGTATTTGTTTTGTATTTGAATAGGCTTTATATAATAATCTTTAGCATATCATACACATAGAAATGTAATCATAGCATATACATACAATTAGTCTCATCAAATCATGCCATCATCATAATCATCATCCAACACAAAGTGGTCTCTCGTCATCATCTCGAAAATAGCAATACAAGTCTCGATTACTTGCAAATACATCGTCATCCATCTAAACAATGATATACACGAGAAGTTCTATCACTTTGAGAACATGAGTTCGTATCCCTCTCTCGCATTAGCGTGAACCTAAACTAACTAATGCATGTCGCTCGGAAACCGGAAACCGGTACACCTGGGCGGCCTGACACTCTGGCCACTTGTCGTATATATACTCCTGGCGTAGCACTTCTTCGCCATCTATGATCTATGCACCTGCATCATCACATGAGTCGATGATATGCAACATATATAGTTGAGCAACAGAAAGAGACAGACTTGGCAAAAATAGAAACAACATATCATAAGCATAAATAACAAAGTTCATCGTACCCCAAAATGCCGTAACTAGAGTGATTTTCGCTAGTCTAGGAGGAGGACGGTTTAATTACATCACAAATAAAGTTTCACCATGCATAACCCAAAGTTTTTTCATACAGAAAGTATGGACTAAACAGACACATTGTCATATATCGACAATCACTCCAACATGTCGTTCCATCCATCCAAGTCAGGGAGATAGTCCCCGAGCCTAGTGAAAGGCTTCAGGTCGAGACGCTGAGAGGCTATCCATGTTCGGACGTCTTCCCGCGACATTTGTCCTTCTCCGTAGAACATCCCTGTTTTTCCGACGACCTCCTTCGTGATGATTTGGGGAAGTTCGCGCTGGATGTTATAGAACTCAGCTTGAAGTCGATGATCCTCGATATCTCCTATGTCCTTTGCCCATTGCAGAATATGGGCATCGCCGGAAGAAGGTGCCATGCGAAGGTTCTGGTGATCCCGTCTGTACTCCAGCATGTGGTGTAGGACATAGAATCCATCATTAAGAGAATCGTTCGGTTGTTGGATGCAGCAGAAGTCGGTCTTATGGCCGAAGGCGACCCTGCCGCCCCTTATCTTCTTGTCCCTGACCTCTCCACCCATTGATTGGTAGTAATACATAGCACTGTCGAGAACATCCTTGATGTTCTTCGACGAGTCCAAGTAAAGAGCGTGGGAGAATCGGGGGTAGAAGATGATGAGGACGGCGCGCCCACCGCTGCGCAAAATAAGTCCTCAAATTAATTAGCCTCCACCGTGCAAATGACTGATTGAAATCGAAGGACGAAGGATAGCAGCGCAGAGGACTTACATGGGATGATAAGGCACGAGAATCACCCCCTTGTCATTATTGGCGAGCATGAAACTGACGATGTAATCCCTCGCGTATTCACGGTGATTTGCGCAGACTCCCAAGAAGCCCCCGTGCATGTAGTACGGGTCAGCGACACAGATATGAGATATCTGCTCAACCCCGATGATGTAGTTAATGTGCAAGGCATAAAGGCGGACAAACATAAAATCCAGCTTCTTCACGTGAAACATGTCGAATATGTAATCGAATCGGAGGAAGAACTTATCCGCAGGGAAGCTGTCGACGTACGACATTTGCCGCGGAACGTTAACCACGTAGAGTGGGTATCCTGGATCTTTCGAGGCGATGAGGTCTTTCTCTACCCGCAGCACATCGTCATGAAGTCTCTTTAGATCGCCGAATCTGGCCCGTAACGCTGTTGCAGGTAGGATTGGTTGGCCGGGGATATGGCATTTATCCGCATCGGGGATATCTATACGTTCCTGAAGCCGAGGCTGCTGAGGCGGCTGGATCATAGAAACATCTTTTTTGCCTTTCCTCGCTCTCTTCCTAAACTTCTTTACTACCGGAAGGTCGTCCATAATATGTTGAGACGGCAATTCAGGCACCGACTCATGACGCTCAAACCCTGAGGAGGCGCCAGTATAGACATACTGTTCAACAACGCCATCGTCGTCCTCATCCTCATCCATGGCGACATCATCAGCGACTAATGGAGCCTCCTCCTTACCCCGTCCGCTATCACCCAACCCGACACCCGACGCTAATTGGGTAGGTGGGTTGTTGATGTTCATACCTTGCTAAGGCTGCATGCTCGTGGGTGTGCTCCCGGCCGCCTCTAGACGAAGCAGACTCTTTGGCCACAACAGGACCCACCCAGCATTGCAACAATCACCAAGCCGCCGCGGTGTCTCGTCATCATCCCCCAGTAGTACTGGAGGAGGCAAATTCTCGTGGCCCGGTTTGACACTGGCCACGGAAACCTTGAAGATGTTCGGGGGGATCGGTCGGCTATGGAACAATGGTTCCTTCGCCTCCCTTATCGTCGCCTTCCCCACGTCCACCTTCTGGTCACCGATGGTGTACAATATGGTGCACAGGGTTTCGTCGGCCTGCAAAGAAAAGTCTGCGACGTGAGACATCCGAAATGCAACGAAAACAGGAGATGATACATTTATATTGAAGGGGGCCGGTGTGACAGATAACGTGAGGGCGTCGAACTCAGCCAAAGACGAAGCACCGCCTCGCACGTCCGGTGTGGGAGCCGGTGCAGGAGCCGGTGCGGGAGCAGGTGCAGCTGCAGGTGCTGGTGCAATGCTAGTCGAGCTGCTCCCCGCCAAAAAGTCAGCAAGGGGAAAGTCCGCTGCATTTTTTTATGGATTTTGCCTGGTCCAATTGAAAACGGCCGGAACCAAGGTAGTAGAAATATCTACAGCCACCTGTTTTGCGGCAGCTACAGCTGTTGTGACTGTCTGAGTTGATTTCTTCTCAACCGCAATCTCAACCCTCTTGTCGATGTTTTCTTCATTTAACCTCTGTCTTTCCTTTCTCTCCTCCGTGGTCTCACGGTAGTACTTCTTCCACGTGGCGCCGTCTCTGACACCGTGCACGCGTCCATACGACAGTCGAGTATCCACCGGTTGTCGTTTCAACATGTTCAACGCCCGGTTGAATGGAGTGTCCCAGTTGGACCTCTCTAATGCCTCAAACGGCGAGTCGCTTTCGGCCGCAATCCTGTGCTGCTCTCTCTACAAAAGGCACAACGATCGTTTACAAATATGACTAACGTGTGCAGTCGAATTGATCAGAAACTAAAATTACCAACAGTCTTATGAACTCCGTAATGACCGGTGTTGTCTCGTAAACCTTTTTCACTGGGTCCCAACGGTGTCGGGCCCTGAGGACGTCACGCTCCTGCTGGACGGTGAACTCCGCCAAGGGGTCTGCGATGCCCAGACTCGCGGCTTCCGCGTCCTCCTTGGCCCATTTGGACCTCTTTCAACCATAACCATGGCTTCCGAGGTGATGACTCCCAAAGTTCCTCTCTTGAAGCCCCTTCATGTACTTAGACTTTTTTTTGGCATCTTTGGCCTCGCAAGCCTCCTTGAATATTTGAAACTGCTCTTCTGTGATTGTCGGATTGTCCTTTACAATCTCGGAGTAGGGTTCCTTCTTGTCGATGATCCTTGCTTTCATTCGATTTTTCCAGGCGGCCAACGCGTCGCTAAACTTGGTCATGGTGTGTTTGTTTATCTTCTTCGTTGTTGGGTCCTCATCTGGATCTCTATAATCATTCTCATTCCGGCCCGGGAACAAGAATATCTGGTGAAACTTCTTTAGGAGGGAGCTCCTCATATTTTCTATCTTCTGTTGTTTCTCATAGTTGATGGTGGCGGTTGTCCATACGATGCAGCATATTTGATTGCCGTAGCATCGACGCGCTTCCTCGGGCGCCGTTGGCTCAAAATTGTCGTCTTCCACTTTCGTGACCACCACTCTAGTAGTCCTGAGTTTGTTAGGAACCCGTTGCCTCTTTGCTTTCGGTTCTACACCGGCTCCACTCCCTGAGGCAGCGCCGGTCTCAGTCTCAGCGCCGGTCTCGATGCCGGTCTGAGTCTGAGCACCGGTCTCAGTCTCAGCACCGGTTTGCGTGCCGGTCTCAGTCCCCGATGCCACCGGTGGGCCCAGCAATAACATCGGTTGATCGTCGGTAAGGCTAAAAAATTCGTTTGCCACCCGGTAGGCGTCGTCGCAATCACCAGAACGCTGTCCTTCAATGTTGCTAGAGATGTTTCCTATGATTAAGTCTAGTCAATTAATTCTAGACCTAATAAAATGAATAATGACATAAAAAGGCCTATTCTTTTGCAGGAATGTTGACTCCTTCCTGGTGCGGCAAATCACGGGCACTCGATATGTCCTAGTTTGTAGCACAAGTCATGCCGAAATTCACGGAAAATTTCGGCATGACCTTTGCTAAAAAGTGGACAAATCGAGAACCTGAAATTTGCCAGAAAAGAAATGAATCAACATTCCGGCAAAACATCGGCCACTAAGCATCATTCCCTGGAAACAGTGTCCAAATATACACGAGCAACCACATGTCCAAATTTCGCAAGCTAATTCAAAAACAAAGTGTAGAAGAAAATTCATTTAACTACTGATAGAACAAAATTCGGTTAACTTTAGTGCTCTATAATGATGAAAGGAAAAAAATTCAGTTAACTACTAATTTAATTCATTTAGGTTATTCATTTAACATCACCTAATTAACCTATTGTACCACTAGTACTAGCAGCACTACTAACCTAATTAACCTAGCAAAACTCTAGTGCCCTAACTGAAAAACATCTAATTAACATCTACTAGTACCACTATTGCCCTAACCTAATTAACATCTACTAGTATCACTATATACTATACAAGCATCATCTACACTAATTAAACCCGACTGCCCTAACTAACTTTTGCTCTACTAATTTTGCTCTACTAATTTTTTCTCTAAAATGCAGAGAGAGATGAGTGGGGGGGAGGGGTGGGGGACTTACAGAGAGGGGAGAGAGGGCGGGCTCGGGCACGGGCAACAGCGGTCCTGGGCGGGCTCGAGTGGCGGTGAGGTAGAGGGCGGCCTCGGGCGGCGGCGGCGAGGCTGAGGGCGGCCTCGGGCGGCAGCGGTGAGGATGACGGCAACCTCAGGGGGAGACGGTGAGGTTGTGGGCGTCCACGCCGGCAGGAGATGGCGGCGAAGTGGGCGACGGCGAATTGGGGAGACAGCGGCGAGGGCGAGGGATTTGGGGAAGAAGTGGTGGCCGGGGGCGGGGGGGGGGGGACCGCTGTTTAAGTGAAACGTAACGGCAGCGTGTTTCTGGAAACGCGCTATAGCTATGTTAGCTATAGCGCGTTTACTAAAACCCTCTACTGCTATTCCTTTCTCCTTTTTTCCTTTTTTCTTTTATTTTTCTTTACATTTTATTTTTTTCCTTTCTCCTTTTTCTATTTCTTTCATATTCATTTACCTTTCTACTTGTTTTTCACTTTATTTTATTTCTGTTAGCAGCAGCGCCTTACACGTAAGCGCTACAGCTAAGGAGCATAGCAGTAGCGCTGGGCCAGTATACGCGCTACTGCTAGGTTGGGCTAGCCATGTGCGCCCAGTTCAAACATAGCAGCAACGCTTTTCGCCAGTACGCGCTACTGCAAAACTCGTAGCAGTAGCGCGGTTTATTTACGCGCGCTGCTACTAATTAGCAATAGCGTTTGATTTTGTACAACGCTACTGGTAACATTCTGTGTATAAGGTTTTCCCTAGTAGTGGGAGGCTTTTCTCATGGTAGTGTCTTGTCTCTCTAGCTTGATCTGCATGTTGGTCCTTCGAAGCTCGTGGTCTCTTGTACTTTGGGACGGCCTGGTGATGTAATCTTGTTCCCGTGCATGTGCACAGTCTGGGCAACAGACCCAAGGTTTGTTGCACTGACAAGAGATGAACTAGGTTTTGAGATGAGATGGTGTTGTTGAAGTTATTGATGAAGATTGGCCTCCCGAAGATGAGAGGGTTGTTGGTGATGACAATGACTTTGATTTCCCCCTCCCAGAGGGAATTTCGCCTCGCGGAATCACTTCGCCGGAGGGCAAAAGTGCTCCTTCCACATTTCCGCTTCGAGATCGCAGTTGTCCATCCCGAAAGTCCTCTCTTTATCTTTCTAGGTCAAAAGACCTTATGTACAAGAACATGGTCGCCAGAAGTGTGCCCGGTGGCCCACTACCCACCAAGACGCGTCTGGAGGGGCTAGCGTGCATTGGTGCCTTGTGGTCACCTGGGTGCCCCCCTCCGGTAGTTCTTTTCTTTAATGTTTATTATATATTTCAAAATAATCCTCCATAAAATTTCAACTTATTTGGAGATGTGCAGAATTGGTATCTCTGACATAGCTTTTTCAGGTCCAGAATTCCAGTTGCCGATATTCTCCCTCTTTGTGTAAACCTTACATATTATGAGAGAAAAGGCATTAGAATTACTCCACAAATTGTTACAATGCATAAAACACTATAAATAACAGTAGGAAAACATGATGCAAAACGAAAATATCAACTCCCCCAAGCTTAGACCTCGCTTGTCCTCAAGCGAAAGCCGATATCAAAAATCATGTCCACATTTTTAGAGAGAGAGGTCTCGATAAAAACAAAATACAGACATAGTAGAATCATGCACCTTATTATAACAACAACAAACTTTATCATATAGCTTCTAATGAACAAGTAACAATTCATCACAACATCGAAGTAAAACATGTAAACATTATTGAAAACTAACAAACTATGTTCTCAGTCAACTTTACAACTACAATTCATCATATTTCCAGGAAGGGTATCGTATCGGAGCCTTTCGGCAAGTCCACATACTCAACCATCATTTAATCTTCTATGATTGCTAACACTCACAACATATATATGAGCAAAGTTTTTCAACCAGACACATAGAACGATAGGGGCTTATAGTTTCACCTCCCAACTTATTCACCTCAAGGCTGATGTCAACAATAATAACTCATGATCACTCATATTCAATTGGATATATGTGCCTAGATCTTTCCCCAGCACATGATGCTTGCCAAAGAGAAAATAAAAAGGAATAGGGGAAAATACTTTGACTCCTACATAAAAGTAAAAGATTGGCCCTTCGCAGAGGGAAGCAGAGGTTGCCATGCACTTTTTGGTTTTGTATGCACAATCCCTTAATGCAAAAGAATGTCACATTATATTGCCCCTTATGATAGCAACCTTTATTAGGTGGTCTGCTGCTTTTATTACTTTTCCATCACAAGTTCGTACAATGCTTATTTTCCTTTACATTAAAAGATCAAACACATTTAAGAGCAATTTTTATTGCCTTTTTTGCACCGATGACAACTTACTTGAAGGATCTTACTCAATCCATAGGTAGGTATGGTGGACTCTCAAAACATGGATTTGGGTTTAAGGGTTTTGGATGCACAAGTAGTATCTCTACTTAGTGCCGATTTTTGGCTAGCAAAGATATTGAGAAAGGACCAAAGGTTGAAGGATCTATGCCAATATAACTTCTATGTGAATATGAACAAACATAAATCATTATGTTGTCTTCCTTGTCCAACGTCAACAATTTGGCATAAGATATTTAATGGGGGCTCACAATCATAAAAGATGTCCAAGATAGTGTATTTGCATGTGAATCTTCTCTTCCCTTATTAATTCTTTCATTAATTGCATCATTGACCAATGCTATGTTTGTCAACGTTCAATAAATTTTGCCACTTATACTTTTCCTTATGTGATGTCATTACTTACCATAAGATTAGCATATGGTCTTTTTCATTATTTTCCTTTATTTTGATTGCAACATAAAAGTTGATAAGCAAAAACTCAAAGCAAGCTTTATTATATAACTCTCACTCAATTACATAGATAGATAGATCATGAAACTAGCACTCAAAAATAGATCATACTAAACTTTTTTTCAACTAAATCATGAAATAGCTAAGGATCGAACAAAATAGGTAAAATTAATAAAAGTCATGGTGATACGATACCAGGGAATCTCCCCCAAGCTTGGCACAAGCCAAGGGGAGTGCCCATATCCGTGTGTTTAAGTCTCCCTCTTTGATGATGCTGATGATGGTGGTGGTGGTCAGGCAGTTTTTTTTCCAGCTTGTGTCCGAGGCTAAAAAAATTCTCCCTTAGATCATCATTCTCTAGCTCAGGCCTTAATACCTTTTTGCATAATGCAGCCTTGATCTCTTGCAGAAAATGGGATGGAATAAATTGAACCTTAGAAGTGATTCCTTTGTTAGGAAGGCTTGACTTCTTGAATTCCACATGCATATCTCCAGGTTGAGGTGGTGGATCTTCATCTTCATCAGAGCTAACATCCCTTGTTTTCTTGCATGTCGACGTCTTCCTCCTCATCTGTGGTCCAACCGTAATGATCCACCTCCCCATAGACCTTAGGGTTTGTGATATAATTAGCGACATAGCTCTCTCCTGCTGAATCTTGAGATGAGATATTTTCAGACGTGCCAGCAAAACAACACAAAATGAGAATAGAGGATTTCTCCACGATACGAGGTCGAATAGTCCTAGGGTATATATAAAGATATTTTATCTTGGGAAACAAGTATATGGAAGGAAAACGGAGTTGAGAAGGTGCCTGAGGGGCCCACTACCCACCAGGCACACTAGGTGGGGTAGGCGCGCCCCGGTGCCATGTGGGCACCTGGTTTGCCTTCCCGGTCGTTTCTTATTTTCCTATTTGTTCTAGTTTTCCAAAACTAACAAAAAATATTTTTGCAGAATTTTTGGAGTGTGTTTACTTACTGTATCACGTACCTCTTCCATTTTAGGCTTCTGGAGTGTTCTGGAAGGTCTCTTTTATCTATTCCTCTAGTGTCATGGTTTGGATAATGTTAGTTTCAACATTAATAGGCGTACCTAAAATATAGTGTTTAATTATTGTCCATTGACCACCTTTAGATTGGTAGCGTCGACATTATTAATCTTGATAGCCCCAGAGCGATAAACTTCTTTGGTAATGTATGGTCCTTCCCATTTGGAGAGAAGTTTTCCTACAAAAATTCTAAAACGAGATTTGTACAATAGAACATATACACCAACTTTGAATTCCCGTTTTTGGATTCTTTTTCATGCCATCTTTTAAGTTTTTCTTTAAATAGTTTGGCATTTCCATAAGCTTGGGTTCTCCATTCATCCAGTGAGCTAATATCAAATAACCTCTTTTCACCGACATGCTTGAAATCAAAGTTAAGTTCTTGAATTGCTCAATATTCTTTATGTTCTAACTCAAGAAGCAAATGACAAGATTTTCCATAGACCATTTTATATGGAGACATACCCATAGGATTTTTATAAGCTGTTCTATAGGCCCAAAGTGCATCATCAATTTTTTAGACCAATTCTTTCGGGACCTATTGCCAATTTTTTGTAATATTAATTTTATTTCTCTATTGCTAAGTTCAACTTGGCCACTAGATTGAGGATGATAGGGTGATGCAATTCTATGGTTGACATCATATTTAGCAAGCAGTTTACATAAAGCACCATGAATAAAATGTGAACCACCATCAATCATTAAATATCTAGGGACTCCAAACCTTGGGAAGATAACTTCTTTAAGAATTGTAATGTAGGTGTTATGATAAGCACTGCTAGTTGGAATAACTTCTACCCACTTAGTGGCACAATCAACATTAAACAAAATATGTGTGTACCCATTAGAGGAAGGAAAAGGTCCCATATAATCAAAGCCCCAAATGACAAATGCTTCAAGAACAAGTGAATAATTCATAGGCATTTCCTGACGCTTACCAATAGTACCAATTCTTTGACATTCATCACAAGATAATACAAACTTACAAGCATCTTAGAAAAGAGTAGGCCAATAAAAACCAGATTGTAATACCTTGTGTGTAGTTCTTTCTCCCGCATGATGTCTTCCATAAGCTTCGGAGTGACATTTCTGTAGGATTTGTTCCTGTTCATGTTCAGGTATACAAAATCTAATAATACCATCTACTCCTTCTTTATACAGATGTGGGTCATTCGAAAAGTAATGTCTTAGGTCATCGAGGAATTTTTTTCTTTTGTTGGTATGTGAAACTAGGTGGTATAAATTTAGCACTAATGTAATTAGCATAGTCAACATACCAAGGAATATTTTGAGAAGCATTTATGACAGCTAAATTGTCATCAGGAAAGCTGTCATCGATAGGCAGTGGGTCATCAAGAATATTTTCTATCCTAGCAAGTTATCAGCTATGGGGTTCTCAACTCTTTTCCTATCAGTAATATGCAAATCAAATTCTTGTAGCATGAGAACCCACCTAATGAGTCTAGGTTTAATATCTTTCTTTTCCAGAAGATATTTAATAGTAGCATGATCAGTGTGAACAATTACTTTGGAATCAACAATGTAAGATCTGAATTTATCACAAGCAAACACAAGTGCTAAAAATTCTTTCTCGGTAGTAGCATAATTTCTTTGGGAACTGTCTAGAGTTTTACTAGCATAATGGATAACATAAAATTTCTTGTAAACTCTTTGTCCTAGAACAATAACAACAACATAATCACTAGCATCGCACATAATTTCAAAAGGCAAGTTCCAATCAGGTGGTTGAACAATAGGTGTAGAAGTTAAGGCTTTCTTAAGTGTTCCAAAGGCTTCTACACAATCATCATCAAAAACAAATGGAACATCCTTTTGTAAAATATTAGTTAGAGGCCTAGAAATTTTAGAGAAGTCTTTCATAAACCTCCTATGGAAACCAACATGACCAAGAAAACTACGAATACCTTTAATGTCTTTAGGACATGGCATTTTCTCAATTGCATCAACTTTAGCTTTCTCCACCTCGATACCTCGCTCAGAAATTTCATGCCCCAAGAAAATACCTTAATTCACCATAAAGGGGCACTTCTCCAAATTCAAGACAAGATTATTTTGTTCACATCTTTGCAAAACTCGATCAAGGTTGCTTAAGCAATCACTAAAAGAAGTTATGTAAACGGAGAAATTATCCATGAAAACCTCAACAATCTTTTCACAGAAGTCAGATAATATAGCAGTCATACATCTTTGAAAGGTTGCAGGTGCATTACATAAACCAAAATACATACGTCTATAAGCATAAGTTCCAAAAGGGCAAGTAAAGGTGGTTTTCTCTTAATCAGGTTGTGAAACAGGTATTTGAGAGAAACCAGAATATCATCAAGAAAACAAAGGTGTGCGTGCTTTAACAATCTTTCTAGCATTTGATCAATGAAAGGCAGAGGGTAATGATCTTTTCTAGTAGCTTTATTTAATTTTCTGAAATCAATTACCATTCTATAGCCAGTCACTATTCTTTGTGGGATAAGTTCATTTTTAGCATTAGTAACAACAGTAATACCTCGTTTCTTAGGGACACAATGAACATGACTTACCCATCTACTATAAACTATGTGATAGATTATACCTGCTTCCAGAAGTTTTAGTATTTTAGTTCTTACCACTTCTTTCATCTTAGGATTCAAACGTCGTTGGTGATCGACAATGGTTTTAGCACTAGGTTCCATATTAATCCTGTGTTGATAGAGAGTGGGACTAATGCCCTAACGATCATCAAGAGTACATCCAATAGCAGCACAGTGCTTCCTCAATTTTTTTAATAATCTTTGTTCTTCGTGTTCTGAAAGGTTAGCACTAATAATAACATGATATATCTTTTTCTCATCAAGATAAGCATACTTCAGAGTGTCAGACAATTGCTTTAATTCAAACACAGGATCACCTTTAGGTCGAGGAGGACCTCCTAAAGTTTCAATAGGCAAATTTTGTTTAAGGATTGGTTATTGTTCAAAGAATATTTTACCTATTTCATTTCTTTCACGAAAGTGCATATCATTTTCATGGTCCAGCAAATATTGTTCTAGTGTATCAGTAGGAGGTATGACAATAGAAGAAAGATGAATTATTTCATCCTTACTAGGTAATTCTTTATCATGAGGTTGCCTATGAAACTTAGAGAAATTAAACTCATGAGACACAACACCAAAATTGACACTGACTATTTCTTTATTGCAATCTCTCTTAGCATTGACAGTGTTCAAGAAAGGTCTACCAGAATATATGGGACAAAACTCATCTTGTGGGGAACCAATAACTAGAAAATCAGTAGGGTATTTTATTTTCCCATAGAAGACTTCAACATCTCTAACAATCCCAAGTGGTGTGATGGTATATCTATTAGCAAGTTTAATAGTGACATCCATGTCTTCTATTTCAGCGACTGCTATATCATCCATAATTTCTTGGTACAAGGTAAAAGGAATAGCACTCACACTAGCACCCAAATCACATAAACCATGATAGGAATGATATCCTATTTTAACTGAGACAACATGCATGCCAACAACATGCTTGTTCTTATCTTTAGTGTTGGGTTTGGCAATTCTAGCAGCTTCATCACAGAAGTAAATAACATGCCCATCAATATTTTTGACCAAGAGATTTTTAACCATAGCAACACTAGGTTCTACTTTAATTTGTTTAGAGGGTTTAGGTGATTTAATATTACTTTTGCGAACCACTGTTGACACCTTAGCATGTTCCTTTATCTTAATAGGGAAAGGTGTTTTTTCAATATAAGCAGTAGGAACAACTAGATCAACATTGTAAATGATAGTTTCATCTTTAACTATAACCGGTTCTTTAATTTCTTATTTAATAGGGGGATGATATTTAAACCACTTCTCCTTAGGGAGATCAACATGGGTAGCAAATGATTCACAAAAAGAGGCTAGTATCTCAGAGTCAACTCCATATTTAGTGCTAAACTTGTGAAAAGCATTAGTATTCATAAAAGATTTAGCACAATCAAACTCAAGCTTAATACCTAACTCTTTAACTTCATCGAGTTCCCAATATTCACAGTTGCACTTAATTCTTTCTAATAGAACCCACCTGAATTCAAAAGTCTTCTTCATAAAAGAACCAGCACAGGAAGTATCGTGCATGGATTGATCATTACGAGAAAGCCAAGCATAAAAATTCTGAATAATAATTTCTGATTAGAGCTCATGATTGGGGCATGAATATAAGACTTCATCCTCCCCCAAGCTACAGCGATGATTTCTCCTTCACGAAGCCAAAAATTATATATATATAATTCTGATCACGATGAACTAGGTGCATAGGATAAAACTTTTGGTGAAATTCCAATTCCTCAATCCAATATCATCGCATAGCCTATACCATGTGAATGCTTCTCTCCCCAAAGATAAAGGGAAAGCCTTCTTATTAATTTCATCTCTGGGTAAACCTGCGAGCTTAAATAATCCAAAAATTTCATCCGCATGTATCAAATGCATATCGGGATGCTTTGTTCCGTCGCGTGCATAAGGATTAGCTAGCAGTTGCTCTATCATACCCGAAGGAATTTCATAAATAAGATTTTCAGTAGGTGCAGTATGTTGAGGGGAAACTCTTTGTGTTTCTGGTCGAGGATAAGATACCCTGAACAAAGCCCTTAAAGGATTGTTTTCCATAGTAACAAGTGATAGTAAAGTTCAGCACATAGTATAAGTTTTTCCTTACCAATTTCTACTTACCAAGAGCGCTTCACTCCATGGCAACGACACCAGAAAAGAGTCTTGATGACTCAAAAGTATAGGGTATCAATCGTAGTCCCATTCAATAAGAGTGTCGAACCCAACGAGGAGTAGAAGGAAATGACAAGTGGTTTTCAACAAGGTAATTTCTGCAAGCACTGAAATTGTCGGTAACAGGTTGTTTGATAGCAAGATAATTTGTAACAAGTAACAAGTAACAATAGTAGCAATAAGTACAGAAAGGTAGCCCAATCCTTTTTGTAGCAAGGGACATGCCGGAACGGTCTCAGATAATAAGTAAAACGTTCTTGAGAACACACGGAAATTTTATCTAATCACTTTCACCATGTTGGTTTGATTCATGTTCGCTACTTTGATATTTTGATATGTGGGTGGAACAGTGCTTGGGTGATGTACTTAATTGAACAAGCCTCAAACTTATGATTAGCCCCCTTGCAAGCATCCGCGACTACGAAAGAAGTATTAAGATAAAATCTAACCATAACATTAAACATATGGATCCAAACCAGCCCCTTATGGAATAGCGCATAAACTAGGGTTTAAGCTTTTGTCACTCTAGCAACCCATCATCTAATAACTACTCCACAATGAATTCCCGTAGGCTCAAATATGGCGAAGAGACATGTAGTCGATGTTCACATAAAACCACTAAGGGAGTCACAACATACATATCATCAAAATATCGAAGGAATACCAAATTCACATGATTACTTGCAACATGACTTCTCCTGTGGCCTCAAGAACAAGGGAAACTACTCACAAATAATATTCATGCTCAAGATCATAGGAGTAATAAATATCATAATGGATCCGAACATATAATCTTCCACCAAATAAACCATCTAGCGTCAACTACAAGATGTAATCAACACTACCAGGTACCAATCTGAGGTTTTGATACAACGATTGCTCACAACAGATGAACTAGGGTTTGCAATGAGATGGTGCTATTGAAGATGTTGAGGAAGATTGGCCTGCCAAAGATGAGAGGGTTGTTGGTGATGATGATGGCTTTGTTTTTCCCATCTGGGAGGGAAGTTCCCCTGGCAGAATCGCTCCGCTGGAGGGCGAAAGTGCTCCTACCCTAGTTCCGCCTCGAGACGGCGGTGCTCCATCCTGAAAGTCCTCTCTTTATTTTTTTAGGTCAAAAGACCTTATGTACCAAAAGATGGTCGCTAGAAGTGGGCCAGGTGGCCCACTACCCACCAAGGCGCGCTTGGAGGGGCTGGCACGCCCTGGTGCCTTGTGGTCACCTGGGTGCCCCCTCTGGTAGTTATTTTCTCCAATATTTACTATGCATTCCAAAATAATTATAATTCTCCATCAAATTTCAGCTCATTTGGAGATGTGCAGAATTGTTATCTCTGACATAGCTTTTTCAGGTCCAGAATTCTAGCTGCAGGTATTCTCCCCTTTTGTGTAAACCTTGCATATTATGAGATAAAAGGCATTATAATTAGTCCACAAAGTTATATAGTGCATAAAAACATTATAAATAACAGTAGAAAAACATGATGCAAAATGGACGTATCAAGCTTCCATAGGAAGCATCCCCAAGTTTTTTCTCATTTGAAGGAA
This sequence comes from Triticum aestivum, assembly GCF_018294505.1. NCBI lineage: Eukaryota > Viridiplantae > Streptophyta > Magnoliopsida > Poales > Poaceae > Triticum > Triticum aestivum. Next base: position 294,460,270 of record NC_057797.1, on the reverse strand, counting down.
TTGGTGGTGGAATTAAGTTAATCCCATTCCCATAACTCAAAACGAGTTCTTTACATCTTTTATGGCTTATTTTTACAATAGGATCTCAAAAGCTGGAATAGAACAGACCCTTAACCTGCAATTCAATTATGCGTGCAATGATGAATCACTCTCGCCTGCTATAGTGTAGATTTAGGCATCATACATGGCATAACCTAATACAATGTACATTTCATTATAGAATATGAAATATGCAATGTTGATGTTAGTTCATACGTTCCACATGATGCTTAAATGCCTCGTAAATCTGTTCAGTCAAGTGATGGTCTTTAGGCCTCCTTCTATGCTTGTTTTCTTGATATGTAATTTGGTGTTGTGCAAGATTTGCTCACACATGTTTTCAATTGCTTGTTTGTATCATCCAGTCATACTAGAACTGATTGCTCTGATGAATTTCTATTCTTGACTTAACAGAGCTTGTCAACGATTTAAACACTAACGCTACAGGAGTGGGGGCTTGTATAACTCATAGGTGACATAAAGGTTTGCCCGTACACTAAACTAGGCTCTCCAAGCATACCTGGAGGTCCAGTTCGAAGGTACTCCTAGTTTTTACATAGCGCACACATAGTAAATGCTTATTTGATCATGTGCAAGAGATGTGGCATGTTTCATTATGTGGTGTCGTTTTGTTATAAACTCATGCTTTGGTGTTGTTCATAGACTTGAAATTATGCATATTTATCTTCCATGTTAGTAGACCAATAAATAGTTTGTGTCACCATGTAGAAGGGGTCAATGAAGCAAAGATTCAGGATTTACAACTGCAAGTGGTTAAGAAGGATCCTTGCAAGAGAAGGAGGAGTAGCGCTGAGCCTGTACAACCAGTTATGGTAAGTCTCTGTATTATAGTTACCAGGACATCCTATTTGTCTGACATTGTGCTTGCGTAGGGGTCTTCACCTGTAACGAGTCATTGGGCCACAGATTAGTACTATCTCTAGTCACTACTATAAAATCTTCTAACTTTTTGTAAATCACATGTATATAGACACATTATAATGTGTCTATTCACTCGTTTCAGTACAAATGTAGTCTACATTTAAATATGTAAAACATCTTATATTAGTGAACAGTGAGAAACTCCTTACTATTATGGTAGAGTTTTGGATGTCATAAATGTCGTAACCAAATGCATGTTCACATCATTAGCCTCCCTATCATTACTAGGATCTTGACTACATACTAGTCGAGATACTTCATAGGGGGCAAACAACGTTACATTACTTGTTCCATTATATAGATGATACATCAGTTGATTCAAATGTAGCTAGGCCAAGTATATGAATGATGTTTCCAACTCAATAGTTCAATTGCTTTTTTGTTTCAGGCATAGTTAATTTTGTCTTTTCAATTGCTTTATTTGTCCTCAGTTAATGAAATGCCCACAAAATGATGCCTCGTGTAGGGTTATAACTATTAGTTGACATAATTAAATGCCATAACATTTCATTACTTTGGCAAAGTCTGCCTAAAGCTATTGAAGTCTATTAACCAACTATTACTGCATGAGACTTACAATATAGTTTATATGAGGCTAATGATTGCATAGTTTTGCTTGCTGTAGTAGGTTTGTGTGAATCACTCTGTAGTTCATTCTGCTCCCTAATACTCTTTTTGTAACATCCCAATTTTCCTAAATTAGGATGTTAATACATCATTCATATGAATCTCATATTTTTTCCCATTATTTGTTTTTTGAAATATTCTTTTCATTATGCAACTAAAGGCAATTTATTGGAGTGGAGATAACAAGACTTCTCCCTTGTTTTACAAATGTTCATAATGCGAGGAATATTATTTGGGGTTCATCTGATATATTTTGTCAACTTTATAAACTCCAAATTATTTGTTTTAGTCTTTTATTGTTGTTTGTGTATCCTATTGCATCACATAAATTTCGAAAATTGCATTAGCTTTGGAACTAGTGTTCCTGTAGTCTATATTGGTAATATATATTTTTACTATGATTTATTTTGTTTTTAGAAATTATTCTGCTATTTATTTCTAGCAAGATATAGTTCTATAACAGTTGCTTTGTTTTTTGTTTTTTTAAAGAAAGAAGCTAGCATGCAGCGCTGCGGCCCAGCACCCCAGCGCCCCACGCTCGTGGCCCAGCAACCCCTGTCGTCGCAGCCCACTTCGCCCGAAGTGGCATGCACCGCTGCTCCCAACGCCCCCGCCTCCATCCGCTGACGGGTGTACCCTGCGCCCATGTTCCTCTCCTTCCACAAGCCGAACGGACACCACCGCACGCACGCACCCACGCCGAGGATGAGCCCGACTGGACCCAGTGCCCTACATGACCCACAACCTCCAAGAACCCCGCACGCGAGCCAAACCCCTAGGGAACCCTACCGAAACCTTTTTTTCCCAATCGCCCTCATCTATACGGCCTCTGCTAGGCATTTCGATCTTGCCATGGAGCTTCAGCTGCCGCCGTCTTTGCCGGTCATTGCTGTCGCCGCAAGGACGCCCCCAGCCGCGCTGCTTGTTTCCTTTGATCACCCTCTCGAAGCCGCACTTCCCTGATTTCTTTGCGTGGCCGAAAATGCAGCTGCACGTGAGGAGCAAGCACGCCCGATGCCGACAAAGGACGCCACATTCACATCGCCACTGTCGCGTACAGAGGACACCCGCGACGCCATTATCACCACCATCTTGACCGTAGTCGTCCGCCGCCTCGACCCATCACCTCACCTTCATCGGAGAGCCGCTGCCGCCCGACCCACCGCCGCTGTTTTCCTCTATTTTGGTGAGCACGCGTGTGCAGGAGCCTTCGACCGATCTGGCACTCCACATGGTGATCTCTACAGTGCCGCACAGGAACCAGCCCAGGAGTTTTCTATTGGTTTTGTTTTTATTTCAGTTTTTCAACTAAAAGTTTAATTAGCTATATCTTTTAGTCTACAAATCCAAATTAGGTCATTCTTTTTCCTATGAACTCACAAAGACCTGTACTTTATCACAGTACCCAAATTTCACATGTTTACACTTTTGAAATTTTAATTCGTTCATGTTCAAAATTAACCTTCTGGAGGACATAACTTTCAAACCGTTGGTCGGAGTTGAGTGTTTCTTTTCGTGTTGTGAGCGTAGTGCATTGTAGATTATCTGTACAAGATTTTATGCTACTGTTGTTTGAGTTTTAAAATGATTTCTTGATGTTGGTTTTATTGGAGTTTCGGTGATTCATTTGTTGATTGTATGCTTGTGTAGATTGTCTGGAGTGCGACGCAAACTATTGTCAGGAGTGTGACTTTTTGAACCATAACCAAGGCAAGTTACATGTTGATCATCCTTTACCTATTGTTTTCTATGCATGTAGTATATACCACATTATAAATTTATGCATGTATAGGAATACTATATTATTGTGCTTTGTGGTTGAGCTATCTCCCGTCAATGCAGGTCATGGTAGTTGTAGCTTTGCTATGCTAGTAGATGGGGTTGGTTCATGTATACATTGAGCTTATGTGAGGATTATATTTATAAAAAAATTGAGTAGTAATTAAGGATTTAATTCACCTCTAGGCGGAATTGGTATTGTTGGGTTGTTTCAAGAACATCATGGTTTATACTCTCCAGATGTAAGTGGACTGTCGCCCAGGTTCAAAAAGATCAGACAGACTTAGTGACTAGTATCTTCCATGCACAACTACTAGCTAAATGGGCTCCACCTTAGTTGACTAGGTTGTGAGATCCTCGGCTAGGCAAGCTAGCAGATGTAGATATGAGTATGTGTACCGGCTGCCTGTGGGTGGAGGTGACTCCTTCTGACAGACTTCGCCTCAACCTTCGGGTTGAGTCTAGTGGGTAAAGTGTGCAAAACTCTATAGAGTATTAAAAACTAGTCACGATTAGCCATATCCCTGGTTATCAACAAATTCGAGCGACTATGAGAACGTATCTATAATTTTTTATTGTTCCATGCTGCTATATTATCAATCTTGGATATTTTATGATCATTTTATATCATTTATTGGTACTAACCTATTGACATAGTGCCAAGTTGTAACACCCAGATAATTAAGCGACAGTAAAACTCTGCTAATGATGCCACGTCACCTCCGTCACTGTTTGATCTCGCGTCGGTTCGAAACTTTTCAAATTCAAAATTTAAATATTTTCAAACATCAAAAGTTTTCAAACGTCTAAACAAAAATGTTCGGTTGGTGCCACATATTTCACTAGTAATAATAGTGGAGGAAACTCATTTTAGAAAATACTAAAATGCTCTAAAATAAATAAAATAGAAAAGAATAAAAAAGAAAAGAAAAGAAATAAAAATAGAAAACAAACAAATAAAAAAGGGAAGAACCCCCACTCCCCTGGGCTCCGACCCAGCAGGCCATCAGCCCCACTGGGCCAACCCACCAGGCCCAGCCGGCCACTCCCCCACTCCCCCTTATCCACTCACCCCCAAACCCTAGCACCCCTCACCTCCCACACTCGCCCCCTCCCACTCCCCCACGTCTCTCCTCCACCCCCCCATCGATCCCGATCTGGTTCGGGAAAAGGGGGGTCTCGATCACCGCCGCCGCCGCAGGGACCACGCCGCCACCGCCTAGGACCTCCTCGTCGGCCCGCTGAGGGAGTCCTTGACAAAGGGGTCCTCGCGCGTCCGGCCTGTTATCTATTGGGCCGGACTGATGGGCTGTGAAGACATGAAGGCCGAAGATTGTACCTGTGTCTGGATTGGACACTCCTTGGCGTGGAAGGCAATCTTGGCGACCGAGTATGAAGATTCCTTCTTATGTAACCGACTCTATGTAAACCCTAGATCCCCTCGGTGTCTATATAAACCGGAGGGGATAGTCCGGAAAGGATATATTCATTACCATAGTCATACATGCTAGGCTTCTAGGGTTTAGCTATTACGTTCTCATGGTAGATCAACTCTTGTAACACCCATATTCATCAATATCAATCAAGCAGGACATAGGGTATTACCTCCATAGAGAGGGCCCGAACCTGGGTAAACATTGTGTCCCCTGTCTCCTATTACCATCGATCCTAGACGCATAGTTCGGGACCCCTACCCGAGATCCGCCGGTTTTGACACTGACATTGGTGCTTTCATTGAGAGTTCCATTGTGTCGTCGACGAAAGGTTCGATGGCCCCTTCAATCGTCTATAGTGACGATGTCCAAGGAGAAACCTTCCTCCCCGGACAGATTTTCGTGTTCGGTGACTTCGTACTACGGGCCAACTCACTCGGCCATCTGGAGCAGATCGATAGCTACGCCCCTGGCCACCAGGTCAGATTTGGAAGCTTGAACTACATCACGGATATCCGTGGAGACTTGATCTTCAATGGATTTGAGACTGCAGCGATCGCTCGCCCTCGCTCCGATGAACATGACTTAAATCTTTCATCAGATCACATCCAGCGGATGGTCCCTATTGCTGCAATGGCCTTACAACCGGAGAAAATCATGCCACCCAATGCCACAGAGTCCTCAGCGTTGGAGCCGCACACATACTTGACACCTCGCGATATTTTCGCCAATAGAACTCTGGATTCATCTCCGGCTATGAGTCCCGGACCGGGCACGCCTGCGGACACCGAGCTGGATCGGTTATCGATTTTCAAATTTAGCACCGCAGACATCTTCCTGCACTCACCCTTGAGTGATGTGCTAAACTCTTTACAGAACTTGTCCTTGGAGAAGGACTCACAACCGAACTATGTTCGGTTCGAGCTAGAGGCTGATGATGGGAAATTTTGTTTCCCACCCGCCGCCCACTTCATAGCCACTGTCGATGACTTAACCAATGTGCTCGATTACGGCTCCAAAAACATCGACGGTATGAACGACGATGTCGACCAGGAACAAGGCCAAAACCCGCCATTTACTGGACCTTGGACAGCCACCTCTTCATACGATGTGTACATGATCAACACACCTACAGAAGCTAGCGACGATGACAAAAGGGATCCAGTCACGGATAAACCTTCTGAGACACAGTCCAAGCGTCGGCACCCAATATGCCACTCTAAGCCTCGTCGCTCAAAGGATGACAACACTGGCACCGGAGAAAATGCTACTCTGGGCGACGCCGAAAAAAATAAAGACCCTGTTGGAGCTACGTCCGAACAGGAGGAACAAGACAACCGGCAAGATGACCCTGATAAATAGGCCACGCCCAATAACTCCGATGATGATAGTTATCGTCCAGTCTCCGGAGATGAGGAGAGCCTCGGTAGCAAGGATTTCATCATACCTGAGACACCCCTAGAGCAGGAATGCTTCAAGCGCCAGCTAATAGCTACTGCCAGAAGCCTAAAAAGGAAGCAGCAGCAGCTCTAGGCCGATCAAGACCTGCTCATCTATAGGTGGACTGATGTCCTGGCAGCCGAAGAATACGGCCTCGAGAGTCCAGTCAAGAGTTACCCGAAGCGCAGACTGCGACCTCAGTTTGATGAGGAAGCACCGGATCCCATACCGCCCTCATGCAATGCGGACCGACCACCATGTGGTCAGGATAGTACGGTGGACCGACCACCCCACGGTCGGGATAAAGCGGCAACTCAGGCCGAACAACAGCCCGCCCCACCGCTTCACAAAAATAGGGATGGAACAGCTCGGGACCATACACACGACCTTCGGCGGGATCTAGCCAGCAGAGGAGGACATACCAGATCAATCTACGGATCACGAGGACGCTTCCCGACTCGGGACGATAGCTACCTATTCGGACATGACAAACCTAGTCACATCCGGGCCAATAACCATAGAAGAACTTCATTGGAGGTGCGCTGTGACACGGCCCAATATAGAGGCGCCGCACACCCTCTCTGCTTCACAGATGAGGTGCTGGATCACGAATTCCCCGAGGGGTTCAAACCCATCAATACTGAATCATACGACGTAATAACCGATCCCGCAGTGTGTGTCGAAGATTTTATTCTCCACATCCACATGGACCGAGGAGATGACCTCCACGCTATCAAATACCTCTCATTAAAGCTCAAAGGACCAGCTCGCCACTGGCTGAAAAACCTGCCTGAAAATTCCATTGGCAGCTGGGAGGTCTTGGAAGAAGCCTTCCTCGACAACTTTCAAGGTACATATGTCCGGTCACCCGATGCTGATGACCTAAGCCACATAGTTCAACAACCTAGAGAATCAGCCAGAAAATTCTGGACTAGCTTCCTAACCAAAAAGAACCAGATCGTTGACTGTCCGGATGCCGAAGCCCTAGCGGCCTTTAAACACAGCATCCGTGACGAATGGCTAGCCCGCCACCTCGACCAGGAAAAGCCAAGGTCTATGGCAGCCGTCACAACACTTATGACCCGCTTTTGTGCAGGAGAAGATAGTTGGCTGGCTCGCAGTACAAATACAACCAACAAAGCAGGCCCCTCCAAGGCCAAAAATAGCACCAGCAAGCTCCGGTGCAACAGACACAAACGCTGAAGCAATGGCAATAACACCGATGACACCACAGTTCACACCGGTTTCAGCGGCTCCCATTCCGACCAGCGAAAGAAGCCCTATAAAAGGAACGGTGGAGGACCATCCAGCTTGGACTGCATACTCAATCGTCCTTGCTAGATACATGGCACCCCAAACAAACCGGCCAACCATACTAACAGAGATTGCTAGGTCTTTAAGCAAGCCAGCAAGGTAAATATCGGAAACAAGGAAGGGGAATCACAGAGCAAGGACGAAGACGAGGAGCCCCGGCAGCCGAACACTGGGGGGCAGAAGAAATTCCGGCCACAAGTCAAAACGGTGAACATGATATATGCTACGCACATCCCCAAAAGGGAGCGCAAGCACGCACTTAGGGACGTTTACACGGTAGAGCCAGTCGCCCCAAAGTTCAACCCACGGTCGTCATTCTCGATCACCTTCGATCGTAGTGATCATCCAACTAGCATCCGTCATGGCGGTTCGGCCGCATTGGTACTCGACCCAATCATCGATGGATTTCACATGACACGAGTCCTAATGGATGGTGTTAGCAGCCTCAACCAGCTCTATCAGGATACAGTATATGCATTAATCCCTCACGAATCAAGCCCACGACAACTACCTTTAAAGGAGTTGTACCAGGCATAGAAGCCCGTTGTACGGGCTCGATCACGCTGGAGGTGGTCTTCGGTTCCCCGGATAACTTCCAAAGCGAAGAGCTAATCTTCGATATCGCCCCCTTCCGCAGCGGCTACCACGCAATGCTCGGACGAACCACGTTCACTAAATTCAACGCGGTGCCGCATTATGCTTATCTCAAGCTCAAGATGCCCGGTCCACGCGGCGTCATTACAGTAAATGGAAACACAGAACGTTCCCTCCGCACAGAGGAGCATAACGCAGCCCTAGCAGCAGAAGTATAGAGCGGCCTTCTCAAGCGGCACCATAATCCGGCCGCCGAAACCCTGGACATCGTCAAGAAGGTCTGGACTACACTGCAAAAGGGAAGCTCGGTTCATCAAGAGCTGAATTAGTAAATTCGGCCTCTGTCCGAGCCCCGATGAGGAAAGGGGCATCCGTGCCGCGCGTACATAATTACGCACTCAAAACCTCATGGGTACTTACAGAGGCATAACTCACTCGCGATCCATAGTGCGGCTTGACCGACCCTAGGATTCGCATGCCTTTATTTTATCTTTTTATTATCATGGGTCTTTTCTCTTTTCGAGGTCTATATGGACGACCCGCTTACAGAACACACGAAGGAGACAAGAAGCTCTGGCATACAAGGGAATCCCCAAGTGGTGTCTATTAAACGATTGCCATACTTTTTTTACATACCGGCACGTAGCTCGCCCTTGGTTGCGACATGTTAAATAGCTTTACTTGCTTATCGCATTACTCGCACAAAGTACGCCTCGACGTACTAATTACATCACAATGGTGAATAAATGGTGACGTCAGCTTATTACTTAATTTTTCCTGTTTCCTCGCCTTTGTGTATATTATATATTACACGCGTACACTATGGTACATATTACTGCGCCAGGGGCTTCATTACACCCCATTGTATGGCAATAAAAGTCCGAACACTTTTTCAGTATAGTTCGGCACCCCAAACTTATAGCATTATATGCATGGGCTCCGAATCATGTCTTTGGTCAATAGTTGGGTTGCCCGGCTCCTGTGCTTACTACCTTACGTTCCGCTATATCGGCTAGGGTAGTAAAGGGAGAACTACTGTGATTGTGTCTCGGTTCTTCCGGACGAGCACCTCAGTACAGAAAGCCGAAGACTGACTGTCATGATGCGGCGAGAGCCGGTTAGCTGTTCGAGAGGTTCCAAATCGTTAGAGATTTTTTTCCGCTTCGTGTGAAGAATCGGTCCCTCCGATTAGGCGTGTATAACGCCCCTAGTTCAGCCTTCCGAATACCAGGGGCTTCGCCAACTTTTTTAATTGTCAAACTCCTATGGCTAAGTGAGGGCGGTAAAGGCCGCATAGTCTGATTGCCTTGTTCGTTGCGCTAAACACCTCCTTTAAGGACTAGAATGTGGAGTAAGGAGTGTTTAGATTTATCCTGAACACCCCCATACTATTTACATGGGCAGAAGCTGACAGCTGGTCAACCCTCAGATTTCATAAACGGCCGCACAGGAGGTAAAATGTAAATCACAAGCATTATAATACATAACATCATTGTTCCATATTAGAGGACGGGATAATAAAAATGTTCTCATGGGAAAATGATATCCTTCGAACATTGTTCCGCCACAAGGCGGGACCCCTCTAGGACGCCATAAAAATAGAGCTCGGGTCGACGATGCTCCTTGCCCTCTGGCGGCCCCTCGGTCATCAGCTTCTTGGCATCCAGCTTTGCCCAATGAGTCTTGACGCGGGCAAAGGCCATACGCGCACCTTTAATGCAGACCGACCGCTTCACGGTTTTGAGCCGCGGACAGGCATTTACAAGCCGCTTAACAAGTCTGAAATAGCTGCTAGGTACAGGATCGGCAGGCCATAGCCGGACTATCAAGTCCTTGATGGCTAGCTCCGCCGACTTGTGCAGCTCGACCAACTGCTTCAGCTGGTCGATGAAGGGCAACGGATGTTCCGGTCCAAGATACTGGGACCAGAATAGCTTCTCTGTAGACATCCCTTCTTCGGCTCTGTAATGCTCGGCATCATCCTATATACTACGTGGCAGATCCGTAAACGCCCTTGGAAAACCCGAATTCGGATAAGTATAAGGAACGTTTCTTTAACATACTTGCTTTGCACGGTGAAAGAATTACCCACCGCAATCTCCTTGGGTGCCTGAATTTCCTGGAGGGCATTCTGGGCTTTGGCTCGTGCATCATGTGTGCTCCGGCGGGCCTTCGCCAGTTCAGACTCTTGCGCCTTACAATCACGTTCCACGGACACAAATCTCTTGATCGCGTCCTGGAGCTGTTGTTGCGCCTCACCGACCTGGGCCTCGTGCTTCTCGCACGCGGCATGTTCCTTGGCCGCTTTGTCCTCAGCCTCGGCCAACGCCTTCTTGAGGGCTCCCACCTCGGTCGTGGCCCCTAATAAAGTTCATGACAACTCAGTCTAGACGGACTTTTTATTTTTTTCTTAAAAGGTACTAGCAGGACAACACATACCTTGGCTATCCTCTAGCTGCTTCTTTACGAGGCTGAGCTCTTCCTCGGCCCGCTCCAATTTCCGATTCAGTCTGGAGACCTCTGCAGCATGAGCGGTGGCAGCCTGCAGCGACACCTGTTTATTCACCAAGACAACTTATGTTTGACTCCTGCGATATTTATTTTCAATCCTCTGTTTGGCCTTTTCTTTCCGAACACCAAACAGAGCATCAGGGGCTACAGTCTATACTATGATATTCTCCCTACAAACGCATTACTTACCTGAAAGCCTGATAGAAGGCTAGTGCAGGCTTCGGTCAGTCCGCTTTTCACGAACTGTACATTCTCTATTACCGTGCCCATAAGGGCGCGGTTTGCATCCACAATAGAGGCGCCTCGTAGCGCCTCCAGCAGGTTATCCGGTGCCTCTAGTTGGATAGAGGTCACCGGTGGAACAGGCACATTCCCTCCTTTCGGAGCATGCCGTTCGCTGGACTCCGGAGCCGCATAGGTCTCCGGAATGGTATCTGGCTCAGGCCCGAAGGGAACCCGGCCCTCGTCACCAGCCCTCGCAGGGGCTTTTTCCCCCATGCATCCGGCAGTTGAGGAATTGTCCTGGGGCATCACCCCGACGATCACCGGAAGCCCCTGGTCGCGAAAGGTCTTTTGCAACACCCCCTCGTCGTCACCCTTGGGAGAGTCGGAATGAGCAGGTGGCAGAGACATGCTAGCCATCTCCTTTGAGTCTAGCGATCCCTCTGACGAGGATCGCGGGGAGCCATCATGTGCTGGACTGCAATAACATGGTTTAAGGTATATCCTGGTACTTACGAGGCGACATGAGGCTTGGTCCGGCGAGGTCGCTCCGGACTGCTGTCAACATCCCACACAGAGTTATCTGTGTGGGAGCCTCTAACCCTTTTAGGCGCTTTCGCCTCCGGATTTGTGGAGGCCGCTCTCTTCTTCCTTCCCACTTCAGGTGGGGACTCGCTTTCTTCTTCCTCTTCGTCATCGTCGTCAGCAGACGAAGAGGAAGTTTCGTCTTCGGACATCATGTCCGGAGCGCCTTTTCGGCGAGGGCCCTTCTTGGCCCCTTTGGCCGCTTTCTTGGCCATCTTCCCTGGCACCTCATAAGGTGCTGGAAAAAGCATTTTCTTCAACAATGGGAATTCTTGGTCCTCGGGCAGCGGAGCCGGACTGTTAATCCCCTCAGCTATCTTGATCCAGGCCTGAAAACACGGGTAGGAAGGCTTGGGATTTTTCTCAAAATATGCTAGTAAAAGGTACGCCTAAAAACATTAGAAGAGCTTACCGGGTTAGCCTGGCGTTTTAAGCTAAGACCGCGATCCTCAGTTATGGGCTGTGGCGTCTCGCCGGCCTTGAAGAGCACTTTCCAGATTTCTTCGTGTGTTGTGCCGAAGAGCTCTTGTAGCGTCTGGTACTTGGCCGGATCATACTCCCACGGAAGGACCCGGCGAATGAGCATGACCTAGACCACATTGACGAGCTTGATCTTCCTATCCATCATGTTCTGGACACACGTATGGGGCCCAGTCAGCTCTTCTGAAGGACCCCAGGTTAGGCCCCTCTCTGGCCAGGAGGTGAGCCGCATCGGGAATCCAGATCTGAATTCGAGGGCCGCCACCCAGTTGGCGTCGCGCGGCTCAGTGATATAGAACCACCCGATTGCCACCCTTTCACCATCTCCACGAATGAGCCTTCGGGCCAGGTAACGTTGGGCATCTTTCCCACCATGGCGGCTCCGCATTCTGCTTGTTTGCTGCTCACCACCTTCGGCTTCACGTTGAAGGTCTTCAACCATAGGCTAAAATAAGGCGAGATGCAGAGGAAGGCCTCGCACACGACAATGAATGCCGTGATGTTGAGGATGAAGTTGGGGGCTAGGTCATGGAAGTCTAGCCCGTAGTAAAACATCAGTCCACGGATGAAGGGTGGATAGGGAAACCCAGCCGACGGAAGAAATGTGTGAGAAAAACAACTCTCTCGTGGGGCTCTGGAGTAGGGACGATCTGTCCCTTATCCGGGAGTCAGTGAGCGATCTCCTTGGCCAGATATCCAGCCTCCCGGAGCGCCTTGATATCCTTTTTCTTAACGGAGGAGGCCATCCACTTACCCCCAGCTTCGGATCCGGACATTTTTGGAGTGCTTTCTCGATTGAGGGAAAATCTAGAAGCTTGGGCACTGGAGCTCAAGGACGGAAGGACTGAGGAGCTGAGGTGGGGATGAAGGTAGGTAATCCCTATCCCCTTATAAAGGCTGTGAATATCAAGAATCTCCCCACTCGCCTTGAACTCGCCTATTCCCAAGTGCCGTGCAAAACGGCACAGTTGGGTCACCCACGCCCATATTGATGAGAATCCAGTAATAAGGGGGCACGATATCTGCTTCAACAAGATGTGCCAATGGCAACCGCATCTCGAAACGTGGAGCGGCCGACGAAAAACGGTTTGAGATTATGACCGGACAAACGTGATGTCATATTGTAAAAGCTGTCAGCGGACACTACAAGAGATATATCAACTTGCGACCATCACTATTGGTCACTGAAAGGTAATTGTTTTTATTTGTGACCTTTTTGTGACAAATAATAGAAGGTCAAAAGCTGGCAGTCGTAAACTAAAATTAACGACCTTCTCTGTGAGAAGGTCGTGGAATTCCATGACCAAAAAAAAGGTCGTTGATTCTATGACGTTCTGTTTTGGTCGCTAGCTCTCTAACCAGGCCACATAGGATCCGACGTGTCAATCTGACGTGCAAAAGTGCGACCAATTGAAAAGGTCGTTGATAAGATTCAGCCCGGTCCAGTTTGATGTTTTACATGGGTCAAGCCCAACAATTCAACCTTTTTATATATTTTTTTCTTATTAATTTTGGTCAGCTATAGGCCCAACTATTCGGCCTTTTTAATTTCTGGGCCATTACTATTAATTTTCTATTTTTAGCCACATTATTTTTACGCTGGTCCCACTGGTCATATTGGTCCCACTTGTCATGCTGATATCACAATTGGACCCACACATCAGAAATTTCAAAATTTGTCAACCAATTTTCATAAGTGGGTCCCCCTGGTCAGGTTTCCATTTCATAGGTATTGAAATTATATACACAGTCAATATTTCAAACAGATTATAGAGCAAATGAAATTCATCCAAAACAACACTAAATATTACAATACATAATTTGCTACTCTGACTAATATTACACTTTGCCTAATATTACAATACATAATATGCTACTCTTGCTGATAGGCTTCATAGCTTCACACTTCATACTTCACCTATGCAAAAAAAGAAGAAGAATAAGAACCTGTAGGCAGCATCAAACATAGCTTATAAGCAGAATTGACAGTAAGCTCAATTTAACTGGTCAACAAATCTTCCATCTATATTTCTATCAGCAGCACACTAGATAGGCCACACATTTATTCCTACAGTACAGTTAGGAAAAACAGATTATGGTGCCTGCCAAGTGAGGTAAAAATAGATTATCAGCAGCACACTAGATAGGCCACACATCTATATTTCTATCAGCAACACACTAGATAGGCCACACATTTATTACATTTACATGGTGGTGGCTGGCTGGCAATCATGGCTGCTAGCTCATGCTACCAGTGTGTGTGCACATCTCCCCGCTGGAACCAACCCAACCCAAACAAAGCAACAGTAGCAAACCACACATGTACCAGTAAACTTCAGTATGAAACAATTCCTCGCCGAAAGAAACTACCAAATCATTTCCAAGAATTTCGAAGAAACCGCCTCAAGTCGATTCAGCCAAGGATATTATTTTCCACAAGCAAAAAACTATGGTTCAGCTCCCACATGGGCATGGGGTTTTTGGGTTTCAAGACACAAATCACAGAACTGGATGGGCATAAAGAAGGTACACTATGAATCTACGGCGTCAACCTGCTGGAGTTACTTGTCCTCAGTGATGAGCAGCTGCTTCCTCCTTGTGCTTGGTCATCTGGACAGCCAAAAAAACATGCAACTGTAAGAAGATGGATTGATGGTAAAAAGAGTGAAGAATTGTGATTCAGTGAACAGAAAAGCATATGTACATTATAATACTGCAGACAAGAAAATAATAATCCTAATATGAAGATAAGTGTTTTTCTTATTGATGGCTGTAAGATGGATTGATCGTAAAAAGAGAGAAGAATTTTGATTCAGTGAACAGAAAACAAGACGTTATTATTCAGCTATGGTACTTGATATTTGACAAGTATCGATATTTGACAAGTATGGTTTCATGTATACTCCTATAAGTTAGGCAAAGCAATGTACAATATAAATCGTTTTATATAAAGCATGTCCAATCAATATCCAAAATGGTATCGTGCGGAGCATAGAAACAGAGTCCCAAAAATCTAATTATCTCCTGCAGCGACAACCACGCAGCAAGCCAGCTGCGGGAGGCTGGGGCGAGGGTTGGGGAGGAAGCAAGTGTTCTCAGGTTATTAACAGGGAAACTGGGTGATTAACATCTCTCCAAAAAGAAAAAGAAAACAACTTAAAATATTGAGTGTGGCAGCAACATCTACTTGTTACTGGAGTCCTAGTTCAAGATGGCCAAAGGCCACTTGGCACCATGGAACCTGCACAATTTCCATCATATATATGAATGAGTTAGGAAGTAAAGTAGATTGAACTACCCAGCCTCATACATATATATAAAGTGTGCTGCACTGCTGCTACAGAAAGTTTCATAGGCTTCCAAGTGAAGGGATACACGTTGTTCAACTGCCGTGTTTATTTTTTGTTGTTGGGGAAAGCAATAGCTTAATCATTTCACTTCTCTAATAGTATGAACAGCCTATCACTCAAACAGTCCTTGAGCGCTAATATATTATTGTAGTGGTAAAAGAAACATGTCACCACGAAGAGCTTTAACAATTAGCACCATTTTTTATTAGAGAAGTTCAGAGAGAGATTTGAGAAATCTATATTAGAGAAAACTTGAAGACAACATACAGAATTACGAGCTTAACAGTTACTGCTATGACCATATCGCGCAAGCTACAACATATAAATTAATTAGCATTAGTATGATGTATATGGACAGAATTTCTACCTTGCCATCCGCAAGAAACATGACGAGAGGTCGAGGAGATTTCGAGCGGCTCCATGTCAGCTGCCATCACCATGACGAACTCAGATGTCTCGCTGTTAAGAGAACTTGGTTGCTGTGGAAAGCAAGAAACAAAGATTAAAATCACAGGAGGTGAAATTAACAGGAAGGGCCAATGGGCACTGCTAGGGATTGGTCACCTTCATGGGGAACTGAACATCCAACTAGTTTTAGTCAAAGTCTTAAGCATATACATACATACAAATTGAACCAAAAATCATATGCATGTCTGTACAATTAATTGCAAGGCTACCCAGCTTTCAGTTGGAAAGAGTACAAACTAGTTTACTGGTAGTACAACACAACAGCCTACACAACATTCATGTTCTCGCACGAATGCTAGTAGACAGACAAGAATTGACCACACACAAAGAATGAATCCATCGTATTATGCCAGTAGTGGGTACAACTTGGCTTCGGTCATAGAAAGGGAACATGAGTTTTCTTGCTTGAACCAAAAGGTTCACCATAGGAATTGGGCATCCAACGTGTTTTAGCCAAAGTCGTAAGCATGAACAAACAAACATACGTACAAAATGAACCAAAATCCATATGCCTGTGCAATTAACTACATGTGCTATCCAACTTGCTATTGGACAGAGTAGAGCCTGATTTACTAGAAGCCTGACACAAAATTATAACTCTGGGCTTGGTGCATGAATCCTAGTAGAGAGACAAGAAAGAGTTGACCACAACAAAGAATTCATTCATGCGATTATTCCAGTAACAAGTACTGCTTGGTTGCAGTTTTAGAAAGGGGACTTGAGTTTGGTCAAACAAAAAGAAAAAATGACGCATACTTGTTCATAGATAGAAACTGAACATCCAACGGCAACGGCGGCGTCGAGGCGGGTGGACGGGCGGCAGCTTGGGTGATCTCATCTACTAGACCATGTCGCTGATGAGCTGCATGTGGCTGCTCCGGTGCCTCTCCACGAACATCCTCGACGCGCCCGCCACCGTCTTGTTCCACGTCTGAGCGCGCACGCACGCACGCGCAACCAACCAACACATCATTAGCCGAGGTGATCGAAATTGAGGTACAGAAATGGAGTGACAGAGAGACGGCCAGCGTATTAGCTTACCCGCTCCAGCGCGGTGAGGAAGTGCGCGACGCCGGCCTCGTCGAGCCACGCGCCCCGCTTCGCACGCGCGTGGCCGTCGTTGCCCTTCCGCACGGAGGAGGAGGAGGCTGTGGTGGTGGTCGGCAGCAGCAGCCCGACCCTCCAGTCCGTGGACCCGCCGATGCTGCGCCGCCGCTTGGGCGCTGCCAGCTCCAGATCCGCTCCGGACGCGCTGGAGTCTCTGGCGGAGAGCCCCGACACGACGTGGCGGGACAAGCGCTTGCGGCGCAGCGCGAGGCTGCGGCGGGTCGGGGTTAACCACTGCTTGGAGCGCGGGTAGGTGGGATCCCACTTGGCCATGCTGGTGCGGTCGTGGTCGGCACCTGTGTGCATGCAGAGCTGGCCGGCCTCGTGGGAGTGAGCGCTTTTCTCTCCGCCGGCTCGAGCTCGATCGATCGTGTGGTCGCTGTGCTGTGTGTGACCACCAGTTTTACTTGTCCCGTGACACTGGTGGGCGAAACAGAAGGGAATATCTATCATCATACGAGTTGGGTGGCGGCTCCGAGGCGGGTGGGTGGGAGGGGAGGAAGGAATGAACCGGGGAGGCGGTCTGGTTTGGGAAATCGACAATGGCGCGCGGGAGGCTTCGAGGGAGGAGGAGCAGGCGGAGCAGGAGGGTGTGGCGGAGGCCATGGACGGGGGCGAGCTCCAGCTTCCTCGATCTGGAGGGAGCTGGAGGAAGGAAGGAGACAAGCTCTCTCTCCATCTAGGATGGATTGGGAAAAGGGGGGGGGGCTAGGGGTTGGTGTGGAAGGGTTGATGACTGCCGTTGGATCCTTGAGCATCCGACAGTGTATAATCCATGATCCGCTTGATATGTCTATGGACCAATCAAAACGCAGCAAACAATTCGAAGCCCTTATGACCATCTAAATTGGTCGAAATCAAAGATAAGTTTTTCAGAAAAAACCACTTTTCACTTTTTAGTTCTCAAAATGAGTTTTTTTTTGTAAAAGACCTACCAAATATTTGTTTAGATGATCTCATATTGTGCACAAGGGTGCATCTTGTAATTCCAAACAATGTTGCCTAAGGGAGTTTTCATTTTCTTTGCACGGAAAATTCATTTTCCATTTTCTGAGTGCCCGAAATGAGTTTTTTTGTGTGTATGACCTACCATATATTTGTTGCAAAATTGGACCAAATCAATTTTCTAAAATACTAGTCCATATTTAATGCGCAATTGACAAAATGGTTGGGTGTCATTTTGATCCACCTCTGGTGAAAAAGACAAATTCCCACCGATTTAATAGGAACCGGGTCAAATTTGAACTGCAGCTGCCTCATAATTTGCTCTTTATTTTTTTCCAAAAATCATTTCTAGGTACAGAAGTATCTATTTAATCATAGAAACATGAAATTTTTTCCAAGATTCAACCACTAGCTAGGAACGGTCAAGCCCGCCGTTTTGATCGCATTTTGAAACGGGAATAAAAAAATAAAAAAAATAAAAAATTGGAAAACCTTCGCATTGTGTCATTATATGTGACCAAGTTTCCAGGAAAAATAATAAAGTTGTAATACGACAATTTATTTAAAAAAGTGTTCTCAGAAATCAGCTATCATGCTTGAAGATTTATGGCTTTCAAGCCAAATGATCAATCTTATGGCCACATTCATAGCATAGTTTGTTCAAATGATCTTATATTGTGCACAAGCGTGCATCTTGGAATTCCAAACGATGTTGCCTAAGGGAGTTTTCATTTTTCTTTGCACGGAAAATTCATTTTCCATTTTCTGAGTGCCCAAAATGAGCTTTTTTTGTGAAGTACCTACCATATATTTGTTGGAAAATTGGACCAAATAAATTTTCTAAAATACTAGGCCATATTTAATGCACAATTGACAAAATGGTTGGATGTCAAATGTTTTGATCCACCTCTGGTGAAAAAGACAAATTCCCGCCGATTTAATAGGAACCGGGTCAAATTTGAACTGCAGCTGCCTCATAGTTTGCTCTTTATTTTTTCCAAAAATCATTTCTAGGTACATAAGTATCTATTTAACCAGAGAAACATGAAAAGTTTTCCAACATTCAACCACTAGCTAGGAACGGTCAAGCCCGCCGTTTTGATCGCATTTTGAAACGGGCATAAAAAATTGAAAAAGAATCAAAAAAGTGGAAAACCTTCGCATTGTGTCATTATATGTGACCAAGTTTCCAGGAAAAATAATAAAGTTGTAATACGACAATTAATTTTAAAAAGTGTTCTCAGAAATGAGCTATTATGCGTGAAGATTCATGGCTTTCAAGCCAAATGATCAATCTTGTGGTCACATTCATGGCATAGTTTGTTCAAATGATATCCTATTGTGCACAAGGGTGCATCTTGGAATTCCAAACAATGTTTCCTAAGGAAGTTTTCGTTTTCTTTGCACGAAAAAATCATTTTCCATTTTCCGAGTGCCCGAAATGAGTTTTTTTGTGAAGGACCTACCATATATTTGTTGCAAAATTTGATCAAAGCAATTTTCTAAAATACTAGGCCATATTTAATGCACAATTGACAAAATGGTTGGGTGTCAAAAGTTTTGATCCACCTCTGGTGAAAAAGACAAATTCCTACCGATTTAATAGGAACCGGGTCAAATTTGAACTGCAGCTGCCTCATAGTTTGCTCATTATTTTTTCCAAAAATCATTTCTAGGTACATAAGTATCTATTTAATCAGAGAAAAATCAAAAGTTTTCCAAGATTCAACCACTAGCTAGGAACGGTTAAGCCCGCCATTTTGACCGCATTTTGAAACGGGCATAAAAAATTCAAAAAAAAATGGAAAACCTTCACATTGTGTCATTATATGTGACCAAGTTACGAGGAAAAATAATAAACTTGTAATACGGCAATTATTTTAAAAAAGTGTTTTAAAAAATGAGCTATCATGCGTGAAGATTCAAGGATTTCAAGCCAAATGATCAATCTTATGGCCACATTCATGGCATAGTTTGTTCAAATGATCTCATATTGTGCACAAGGGTGCATATTGGAATTCCAAGCAATATTTCCTAAGGAAGTTTTCATTTTATTTGCACGAAAAATTCATTTTCCATTTTCTAAGTGCTCGAATGAGTTTTTTGCGAAGGACCTACCATATATTTGTTGCAAAATTGGACCAAATCAATTTTCTGAAATAATAGGCCATATTTAATGCACAATTGACAAAATGGTTGGGTGTCAAAAGTTTTTATCCACCTCTCGTGAAAAAGACAATTTTTCGTCCATTCAGTAGGAAATGTGTCAAATTTGAACCGCAGCTGCCTTATAGTTTGCTATTTATTTTTTCCAAAAATCGTTTCTAGTTACATAAGTATCTATTTAATCATAAATACATGGTTTGGTGGTGATACGTCGTGGTTTGGACGGTGGCCCAGGGCCCCAACTCCAAAGCGTGTAGACTCGCATGCCCGCCGCGTGGTCATCGCCTGACCGTGGCATTGCCATGCGTTCTGGGTAGCCTAGGCATGTCTAGTAGGTTGGGCACTCCTTAGGTAGATGTTAGGAAGAAATAACAACAGAAGAATCTCACGAGGAGACCGAACTATGCTCAAACATGAATTAGCAGCCAAGTGTTTGATAAGCGGTACGGGAAATTCACAAGGATAATGGGCCTGAGTTTTGGTTGAGGATGATCATCTACTAGGGAGACTGTCCTGGCAAATTTTCATCTCAAATGGAGGAGTTTGGATGGCACTTGCTTTGCAAAGTACCACATCGGGCAGAAATATGGATGTTGAATCTGGGCTCAAATGGATAAGTGGATTGAGCTAAAATTTTGTGGAGTATGGTAATTCGGGCATATTAAAGCACTATAAAAGTTTTATACCATTTGGATTATCCTAGTTTGTACTTCCTTCACAAAGCTTCTCTCTGGATAGAAACTTTATAAATTTGCTGAGGAAGATTTAATAGGAAAATGGAGCTGAATAATGGAATGTGGCAATTATTTTTATATGTAATATGGCACAAAAAGTTTGAGGACAATAGGAGGTGTCTAGAAAGCACTTCCTTTGCAATGTGCCAATTTGGACAGAAAATAGAAATTGAAGCTGGGCTTACATAGATGATTGGATTATGCTGAAATTCGGTGTAGGGGGTTTCTATAATCAGGGTAATGTCCTGGAAAATTTTCAGCAATTATAAAGCAATATAAAATGTAGTTGCTTCACAAACTAAAAATATTACCAGGAACAAAGATTCGATGGTGAGCTCACATGTATTGTTAGATAGAGCTAAACTTTTGTGTAGACTTATGACTTTGGCATATAGAATATGTGGCAAAAATTAAACTCATAACGATATTCCTATCTTGTACTTCCTTCACAATGCTTCTAGGTGGACAAAAACTTTGGAAATTTGCTGAGGAAGATTTACTTTGCAAATGGACCTGAATTTTATCATGCGGCAATGATTTCGATAGGAATGTGTGCCCAAAAATTTTGAGGGCAATCAAGAATATATAAATAGCAGTTCCTTCACAAAGTGTTTTTCTGGACAGAATAGGAAAATGAATCTTGTTGAATTATTTTTGAACTTGGCAAGGAAGGTTTTGTACATATTTGACAAAGATATGACCC
This sequence comes from Triticum aestivum, assembly GCF_018294505.1. Taxonomy (NCBI): domain Eukaryota; kingdom Viridiplantae; phylum Streptophyta; class Magnoliopsida; order Poales; family Poaceae; genus Triticum; species Triticum aestivum. The sequence goes on along the minus strand of NC_057797.1, from coordinate 294,438,831 downwards.
AAAGAATTTATGAGATTTTTTGGGAATTTTTGGAATGACAGAAATATAGGTTGCTTCACAACCTAGGGCAAAAACTGACACATGGACATGACACATAGGCAAAACTAATGAGGTGGCACCTACTCATAGCAACCCACCACAATTTACAAGGTTATGACCATCTATATTGGTCATGATCAGCTAGAAATAAGGTAGCAGACCAGTGCTATATGCTTTATGACCATTTCGTGTTAGGAAATTATGACTTTTCTGACCAAAATGGCCGTTATAGTTTAGGGTTTGGAGCCCCCCGGACAGCTTTTGACCAATTGGTCTCAAATGGTCATAGATCTATGACCAATTCTTCCACGGTCACTGACAGAAGGTCACTAGTTGACATATTTCTTGTAGTGGGATTAGACTCGTGTAAAAATATATATTCTCTCTATGGTTATGTATGGTGACAGGTCCGGATACTATCATCGCATCCAGAGACTATCTTGAAGTTCGGATAAAAGGGAACCCGCCTTGCAATGCCGGAAACAATCTGCGCGCCGGACTCCTCGTCATTAAAGCCAGGGTCAGGGGCTACTGAGGGAGTCCTGGACTAAGGGGTCCTCGGGCGTCCGGCCTGTTATCTATTGGGCCGGACTAATGGGTTGTGAAGACATGAAGGCCGAAGACTGTACCCGTGTCTGGATTGGACTCTCCTTGGCGACCGACTATGAAGATTCCTTCTTATGTAACTGACTCTATGTAAACCCTAGATCCCCTAGGTGTCTATATAAACCGGAGGGGATAGTCCTGAAAGGATATATTCATTACCATAGTCATACAGGCTAGGCTTCTAGGGTTTAGCTATTACGATCTCGTGGTAGATCAACTCTTGTAACACCCATATTCATCAATATCAATCAAGCAGGACGTAGGGTATTACCTCCATAGAGAGGGCCCAAACCTGGGTAAACATTGTGTCCCCTGTCCCCTGTTACCATCGATTCTAGACACACAGTTCGGGAACCCCTACCCGAGATCCACCGGTTTTGACACCGACACCTACCTCCTCCACTCCGCCGTCATCCCCATCGACCACCCCGACCCCCGTTGCCTCGTTCCCTACCCCCGCAGTGAGAGCCCCTCCTCTCTCCTTCGCTCCCGCGCGCGCCCACGCGTACGAGCGCTCGTCCCTCCGTGCATGCTTCGCCCCGCACTCCAGCTCCCTCCGCCTCCCCGCAGCGCTGAGCTCCGCCATCCGACATGGCCGATGGGCTCGAGCATCGGGTGCTCCTCTGCCCAAACACGCGCACACGCTCCCGCTCCCGTATGCCTCTTCCCACCCCAGGCCGAGTCCTCGAACGCGTGCCTGCATGGGGGCGCGCCCTTCCTCTCTCCGGGGCCGCACTAGTCGCGCCTGCGACCTCCTATGGCCGCGCCCGGAGTTCTGCTCCCCTGCGCCTGTTCCACTCCCTCAGCGCCCTGGTCGCACCCACCTGCGCCCAGCCGCGCGTGCCCGCTCCCACCGCCGCAACCGGTGCTGCATCGCTCTGCCGCCCTACTCCACTCCGGCCGGCCGTGCCTCGCCCAGTGCCCAGTCGGGCCAACGCTCACGCCCGCGCCCGCACTACCCTGTGCCCGCTAAGCCCTCTGGACCTTTGACATGTGGGGCCGCCCCAGAACGTTTATAAAAAAATGAATTAAAAGAAATTATTAATAATAAATAAATAAATGTTAATCAATTAATTAATTTAATTAATTAATTGTATTTAATTAACATAATAACTAATTACCTTAATTAATTACTATTAATTAATTAGACAGTCAATGACATGCGGGACCCGCACATCAGTTTGACCCAGTCAACGCCGTGTTGACTGCTGATGTCATGATGACATCAGCAAGCACTATTCTGGATAATGTTGATTTAAAATAATTAAATAAATCCTAAAATTGATTTAAATCTTTTAAAATTAATATAAAATAAACCGTAGCTCGGATCAAAAAACTGTGTACATGAAAGTTGCTCAGAACGACGAGACGAATCTAGATACGCAACCCGTTCGCCTGCCACACATCCCTTGCATAGCAAACACGCAACTTTCTCCCCTTCGGTTCATCTGTCCGAAAACACGAAACACTGGGGATATTTTCCCGGTTGTTTTCCCCCTTCACCGGTATCACCACCTACTGCGTTAGGGCACACCTAGCACCGTTACTTGTCATGTCATGCTCCGGTATGCATCTGTTTGCATTGTATTCATTGTTTCTTCCCACTCTTCTCTCTGGTAGACTACGAGACTGACGCCGCTGTTAGTGCCCCGATCGACTACGTTGTTGACAACCCCTCCTTCTTGCCAGAGCAACTAGGCAAGCCCCCCCCCCTTGATCACCAGATATCGCCCATTCTTATCTCTACTGCTTGCATTAGAGTAGTGTAGCATGTTACTGCTTTCCGTTAAACCTATCCTGATGCATAGCCTGTCATTGTTCCTACAGTTATTGATACCTTACCTGAAATCCTAATTGCTTAGTATAGGACGCTAGTTTATCATCAGTGGCCCTACATTCTAGTCTATCTACCATGCTATACTATCGGGCTGTGATCACTCGGGAAGTGATCATGGGTATATACTTATACATAATATATGATACTTGTGGTGACTAAAGACGAGTTGGCTCGAAGAGTACCCGCGAGTGATTCACGATTGGGTCCGAAAGGACGTTTGTCCCGATGGCCCTCTGAGTGGATCTTTGTGGCGGAGCGACAGGGTATGTTGAAACCACCTAGGAGACAGGTGGGCCTGGCCCTAGTCGGCGTCCGCGGTTATTTCAAAATAACACGCTTAACGAAACCTGGGTATTTGATCTGAGTCTGGCCATTGGCCTATACACACTAACCAACTACACGGGAACAGTTATGGGCACTCGACGTCGTGGTATCAGCCGAAGCCTTCCTGACATCAGCGACTGGGCGGCACGCGCCGGGTTGGACTGGAACACCTGCTTTTGTATAAGGGAGGCTAGGTCTACTCGCCGACCGCGTTCACAACATGCAGATGTGCAATGGGCGATGGGCCCAGACCCCTGCGCCATAGGATTTAGACCGGCATGCTGACCTCTCTGTTGTGCCTAGGTGGCGATGCGACATGTTGATCTTTCGAGGCCGGACATGACCCAGGAAAGTGTTTCCGGCCAAAAGGGATCGAGCGTGTTGGGAAATGTGGTGCACCCCTGTAGGGAAGTTGATCTATTTGAATAGCTGTGTCCCTCGGTAAAAGGATGACCCGGAGTTGTACCTTGACCTTATGACAACTAGAACCGGATAATTAATAAAATACACTCTTCCAAGTGCAAGATACAACCCGGTGATCTCTCTCTCACAGGGCGACGAGGGGAGGATCACCGGGTAGGATTATGCTATGCGGTGATACTTGGTGAACTTACCATCTAGTCTCTTCTACATGCTGCAAGATGGAGGTTGCCAGAAGCGTAGTCTTCGATAGGACTAGCTATCCCCCTCTTTTTCCGGCATTCTGCAGTTTAGTCGACATATGCTACCCCTTTTCCATTTGATACCAATGCATTCATATGTAGTGTAGCTCTTTGCTTGCGAGTACTTTGGATGAGTACTCACGGTTGCTTTGCTCCCCCTTTTCTCCTTTCTATACCCGGTTGTTGCAACCAGACGTTGGAGCCCAGGAGCCAGACGCCACCATCAACGACGACTCCTACTACACTGGAGGTGCCTACTACTACGTGCAGGCCGCTGACGACGACCAGGAGTAGTTTAGGAGGATCCCAGGCAGGAGGCATGCGCCACTTTTGATGTGTATCCCAGTTTGTGCTAGCCATCTTATGGAAACTTATGTCTATACTCATATATTGTTGCTTCCGCTGACTCGTCTATGATCGAGCTCTTGTATTCGAGCCCTCGAGGCCCCTGGCTTGTAATATGATGCTTGCATAACTTATTTTATTTATAGAGTTGTGTTGTGATATCTTCCCGTGAGTCCCTGATCTTGATCGTACACGTTTGCGTGTATGATTAGTGTACGATTGAATCGGGGGCGTCACAAGTTGGTATCAGAGCCGACTGCCTGTAAGAATCCCCCTTCCACACTCCTTGGCCCAAGTCGAGTCTAGACATTGGAAAACTTTTACTAACATGGTTGTGTGTCTTACGATCCCACGTCGCCATTTGGATGGTATTAGGATCTTTTACTCCTCGATCCTTACTCTGGGACTCTGAACTCTCTTCTACTCGGGTTAAACCATTTTACTAACTCTAACATTAGGATCCCGTAACCACATTCACCCCAAAGTTGGATAAGCCCTAGTTAGTCGTTAGAGTAGTATTTTGAACTATACCCACACTGTCAATTGACCCCTTTGAAACATCTTTGTTTTCATATGGAACCCATGAGACAGGTCGTGCGCCACACGACGGCCATTGGTGCCTCAGGATCACCTGCTGTGTTGGTTGAGATGATGACCTATCTGGGTTATCACTGGCACCCTGAGTACACCATCTACTAGGAGTACCAGGACTTTAACCAGGAGCAGTACCGTGCCATCGTCCACCTCTACTCTCGGGAGTATGACTCCACTACCGTGCTGCACACTGCTCATGGTGTTGGAGTGACTATCGACATGGCAGTCCATGATGCTGCTTATGCTACTCTGACACGTCTTCGTGGAGAGTATCGGGAGTTGGACACCTCCCCTTTCAGGCACATTGCTGCCTACTCCACAATCACCCGAGAGCCCTTCTACCATCAGAACCTGGTTCTGCATGCTGATGGGCTGGATATAGCTAACCGAGCTCTTCGCCACGAGTTGTACACCACCCGTCAACACCTTTACCGTGCTCTCACGCTGTTGCACCCCTTTGTCCGATCTGGTGATCTATCACGTTCTGTGATCTATCTTGCCAGGGCTGTGATGCCCCAGGGTGTCGGCTGGCCAGATGTGGGAGGCTACTCTCCCACACTTGGTCCTCTTCTGCCACCTGCGCGTCGGGTTCTGCACCACAGTATCCGCGGACCCCAGTCTACTGACGTGGAGGACTTCCCGTCGCGTCACTACCAGCTGTCAGGCTAAACCTACCTCCACGGTTCCTCCTGGGACTGATGTAGGATTGCTTATTAGTATTAGATGCATTCGCCGCGAGCCTGCGTGCCGCCTATGATGTCTTTCACCTAGGTACTGAACTTTGTGTACCGAACTCTATGCATGATCCCTTTTGTAAGATATGCCGACTACTATGTAGTATCTATCGTGCTCCTTGTCATTATGCATGCTTCATCATGAATGATGTTTGTCTTTGCAACTTTCTAAATGTTGAACTACCCCTGTTATATTTTAGCAGGATTGTTAGACTAGGTGGCCGTGGTCATGGTGGCTATGCCCCACCTCTGCCTGACTACATGGCTGGTATGATACAACAGCTCGAGATGAATCGCCAGTTCATGGAGAGTATGATGGCTCAGTTTCCTCATCCCAATATAAACTAGCAGCCAGCCCAAGTGTGATGCGGAGCATCCCAAGGCCATCCCAATGGACCCAACTACATATCCTACGACACCTCTAGGACCCATGACACGAGCACATGCAAGAGCTCTTGAAACCGAGGTGACATCTCTCCTCTCACAATTCCACTTCGATGCACACGAGACATGGCTACTACCTCATATGGACACATTGTGCATGCTCTGGTATCATGGAGAAGCTAAGGAGCAAGGACAAGAAGAAGAATAAGATGGACGTGAAGACGGAGACGAAGAAGAGGAGCTATAGGAAAAGTCCCAGCCACCGGACGACCGGCCGGGAACGGACGTCCGGAGCTTGAAGCATCAGCGGACGTCCGGTCCAGATCGGACGACCGGCGCACCTGTATCCGAGCCAAACAAGGGGACGTCCGGTCCAGACCGAACGACCGGTGCCCCTGCACCCGAGGCAAAAGAGCGGACGTCCAGCCCCGATCGGACGACCAGCTCGATAGCATCTGAGCCCACATTAGCGGAAGTATGACGTTTCCGGATGTCCGGCACCCCCATCACAGAGCACAACCATCGAACGTCCGGAGGACACCGGACTACCGGCTGCTCCAGAGACACCAGACGACCGGCCACTAGCGGACGTCTGGTACCTGGCTGCGTCCAGATTCGGGCCCGAGGCCCATGTACCCCTACTTCCGCCCCCATTTGCACTTAGACTATAAATAGACCTAACCCACCTCCTTTCTAGGGTTAGCAAAGGATTAGCTCATATTTGGTGTGAGAGCTTTGCTCATCCACTTGCTTACCTTCTCCTCGGAGATTTGAGACTCCACCGGAGAAGATCCCCCAAGCCGATTGAAGACACCTTTTAGGGAGGAACTCAAGACCTCCTCACGGAGAAGACCGGTTACCGTGTATCGTCTGTTGTTGACTTTGGGTCGCGTATCTTCTCTTATGTATTCGAGGATCTAGCACTAGTGTGACTTGTTCTTGTTAGCTTGAGTGTTCCTCTTGTGTTTCCCCTTGTGATTTCCCTTGTTTCCCTCCTCGTGTTCTTCGTGTTCATCGCGGGATCCGCTCCTTTCGTGAAAGATCGGCCAATTAGGATTCTACCCTACATCTTCTTGGTATCTAGAGCAACGTTGATCAAGATTTCGGAGTCTCCGCGTTGTGTTTCTAGCCTTCTTTTGTCATTTTCCTCCCTAATTCAAAAATTCCCCACAAAAATAACCCCCAATTTTTTTTGTGATTTGTTAGTGTGTTGAGATTTTGTTGGTTTGGATCCATGGATTTGCTTTGTTTTGAGTGGATCTAGCTTTTCCCCCCTTTCCCCACCCTTTCCATCCACAAAATCCTCCGAATTTGACCATTTTCGTCATCCCCAACACGAACACGTGAAGTTCATCCCATGCCCGAATTTTGCCCAGGCACCGGACGTCCGACCCAGCCCGGACGTCTGACGACCGGATGACCGGCCCAGCCCGGACGTTCGACCGACCCTGACAAAACTGAATTATTTTTCAGTGTAGTCACCACCACCGCCCCACATTTCCGCGTACGCACTCCTACCACCTATACACCATCACCATTTCCGCATACCACCACCATTGCTTACTCGTTTCGCTCTGCGACATGTGTTGCCACTTTGAGCTTGGAGAATTTGAGGTGCGGTTCTGTATCCTTTTTTGTTTCGGCTATCTAGGTACGGTTCGACATCAACATCACCGCCGCTCATCTTCGCCACGGACGCATCAACAACGATGAACACCTCGACTACATCTTGGTATTCGGTACACCATTTTGACAGCATACCGTATGCAAGAACGGTAACCTCGTCTTAGTATTGGATACATCATTCTTGCCATTACATTGATAGCCATCATAGCCTTACTCCTTTGTATTGCTTACCCATCGAGACTAGCCATTGAGTATTGCCGGCAACGAGACTTGTGCACATTAGTGATCATACTTCCCATAGCATACATACATCATTGTTGCATATATTGGTATCATCTCTTGTGTCACAAAGTTGTCATCGCATACACAATTGCTATCTTGGTTCGTCAAGCATTGCATGAGAAAAGAGCTCAAACCACAAAGAGCCAAACAAGCTTTTAAGCAAAAAGGAAAGATAAGCAAAGAGCTTTTAAGCAAGAACCATAGCATCATACAACATTAAGATTGTCATACTAGATCATCTTGGATCATATCATAGAAACACCTTGCATAGAGCATACTTGGGATAGAAGTCGTTGCATTTTTGCTAAGTAGGTTGTGCACAAGTTCTTGTATCTGCCTATTGTGCAATCGTGCTAGCGTCTCTCTAGTGTTGTGCAACAAGAGCATTTTTGTGGATTCCACATTTTTACTCACCCTTGGTTGCACGACCCCACTTATCTTTTTGCGTATGTGTTTCCGTGTACCTTATATGCTTGGTATACTTGTTACATTGCATCTTGCGAATCTTTTCCAACATTATTGAAGCTCACTTACAATTGCATCAAATTTTGTGCCACCATCCTAACCAAGCCCCACCATAAGCTTTTACTTGTGTAGGTGTGAGAAACCGACAAGAGCTAGTACCAATTGTGCTATTTCCTTGTCCTACATTGGAGTGATCATCGATCCACTGTCAACTTCCGTCAAGGTACATTTGGTATTTGTTCTTCTCTTTCTACCACTCACATTTGTCTTGGAATGATGGATAGGCCAAGTACTTCTACCAACCCACTCTTCCTTGAGCACAATGACAACATGAAATCCTACGTCACCAAGAGCCACCTCTTTGGTGCACAACGTGCTTTGCATCAAGAGCAACAAGCTATGAGTGAACACATCGACAACCTCGCCGCCGACTTGCGACTCTGTGAGCAACGTACAAGGGACTACTACGACCACAAGCTCGATGATCACAAGCAAGAGAATGACACAAGGATGGATGAGATTCACGCTTTGTTTCTCAACCGCTCTTCTTCCACTTCATCCTCAACAAGAAGGACTCGCTCAAGTCGACACTCGGACTTCACCCTCTCTGGCTCAAATACACCGACATCGAACACTCTACGCCGTGCTGCACGCAACGATCGTCAAGCCAGCCTCAATCCTCTATGCGACACCGACTCTCAAGAGCATCGATGACGTCAAACCCAAGAGGCTTTTGCTCTAGCACGAGAACGGCAATGAAAACGCCAACATGAAGAGGAAGAGCAAGCGCGTCTACACCAAGTTGCACAATATGCCGAAGCACAACGCCAAGAACAACAACTCCGTGAAGCTCAAGCACTTGCGGCGCAACAAGCCCTCCGATATTCAAGTCGAGCCATAGCCGACCGAGGCCGACAAGCTCGTGAACAAGAAGAAGCACTTCGCGAAGAAATTCAAGAACGAAGATTTCAAGCTCGCGTGCATCGTCAAGTTCCTCAAGATCCTCCTCGAGCTCGACAAGCTCCTCCACAAGCTCGCCAAGAACATCACGTTCATCAAGAGCATGAACACAATGGAGATCCTCCACGACAAGAGCAACATGAGGTTGACAACCCTCCTCACCAAGAGCACCACGAGCTTTACAATCATCAACAACATGGGCGTCATCATCCTCGACCCCAACACAATGAAGAGCAACACTATGGAAAGCTCAAGTTCAACATGCCCAAGTTCAACAGAAGCAACGATCCCGAAGAGTACATTTCATTGGCATTGAAAGTTGACAATATCTTCCGTTTGCACAACTACGATGAAGAAAAGAAGATCGTGATGGCATTTGGTGGGAACAAGTTATCGAGCGCCGAGAGGCAAGAGGTGAACCACTCATCACTAATTGGGCGCAAATGTAGGATGTCATGAGAGCATGCTTCGTGCCTACCTACTACAACAACGACCTCTTCTAGAAACTCCAACTACTCAAGCAAGGAACCAAGAGCGTTGAAGAGTACTACAAGGAAATGGAGATTGCCATTATAAGAGCCAATGTCACGGAAGATGATGCGCAAACTATGGCACATTTCTTGAATGGACTCAACCATCCTATCAAGAAGATTGCCGACTTCCAACCATACTCGAACCTCATCGAGCTAGTGCATCAAGCTACCAAAGCGGAACGCCAAGTGCAAGATGATTTCAAGTATGCCAAGTTCTCATCCAAGTCATATGGCTTCTCCAACACCCAAGCTTCGACGACTCCAACACCGTCTACCAAGCCTTCTACTAGCAACATCAACAATTCGAGTTCCAAGAAAGCTTCGTCAACTCCAAGTTATCCTACTACGAGCAACTTCAAGCCGAGAGCTTCTAAGTCATCAACCCCAACTGATGAGACCGTCAAGACGAGTTCCTTCAAGTGTTTCACATGCGGAGGCCGAGGCCACAAGTCCTATGAGTGCACCAACAAGCGGACAATGATCCTCAACGACGACGGCACATACGACTCGATGAGTGAAGGAGAAATGGATGCTCTTGAGCAAGTCGCCATGCACCGGCAAGTGAACGATGAAGAGGAACACATCTTTTGCGATGAAGATTCAAGTCCCGCTCTTATCGTCTCCAAAGTCTTGTCTCTCCAACATCACCAAGAAGAAGACCAAAGATGCCACATATTCCACACCAAGGTCAGCATCAATGGAAGATCCGTTAAGGTCATCATTGATAGAGGGAGTTGTCATAATCTCGCAAGTGAAGAACTTTGCTCCAAGCTCCAATTGCCCAAGACAAAGCACCCTCATCCATACAAAGTGCAATGGCTTAGTGACTCTGGCACTATCCAAGTCGACCATTGAGTACAAGTCTCCTTCAAAATTGGCGCCTAAGAAGACACCTTGGATTGCGACGTCATTCCAATGACCATTTGACATCTCCTCCTTGGATGCCGATGGCAATTTGATAGAGGAGTCATCCACAACGGCCGAACGAACCACTACATCTTCAAGATGAAGGGCAAGGAGTACGTCCTCCGTCCAATGTCACCAAGCCAAGTGACCGCTGACAAGCAAGCCACCCATCGTGGAGATCCTAGTGAGAGAGTGAGCCACCAAAAAGAGATTGAGCGCCACAAGCCCAAATCGAACACCTCCTCGATGAGCAAAAAGAAGAACTTAGTCCTATTTGCCACCAAAAGTGAGATAAGAGGAGTGTGTGAGAACCCATCTAGTGTCCTATAGTACGTCATTGTGTGCAAGGACAATGCACCACAAACTAACACTTCTCACACTCTTCCTCTAGTGGTGTCTTCTATTTTGCAGGAATTCACGATGTTTTCCCCGACGAGCTACCTCCGGGACTACCTCCACTATGAGGCATTGAGCTTCGCATCGACCTCATCCCCGGAGCACCGCTTCCGAACAAAGCTCCCTACCGCGTCAACCCCGAAGAAACCAAAGAAATACAAATGCAAGTAAAGCATCTCATAGACCATGGACATGTGCGTGAAAGTTTGAGCCCTTGTGCCGTCCCGGTCATTCTTGTGCCAAAGCGAGACGGTAGCTTTCGCATGTGCTCCGATTTTACATCTATCAATGCTATCACCATTCACTATAGGTATCCAATTCCATGCCTTGATGATATGCTTGATGAGCTTAGCGGTGCCACTATATTTTCCAAAATTGATCTTAAGAGTGGTTACTATCAAATCCACATACATGAGGGTGATGAATGGAAAACCGCTTTCAAAACCAAGTTTGGGTTATATGAGTGGTTAGTCATGCCTATGGGTCTTTCAGAAGCACCGAGAACTTTTATGCGTCTTATGAATCATGTTTTTCGGCCTTACATCAGTATATTTGTTGTGGTCTACTTCGATGATATCCTTGTTTTTAGCAAGTCTCTCAAAGAGCATGTCACCCATTTCTGAACCGTTTTTCAAACTCTTCGAAGAGAGCATCTCTATGCTAATATGAAGAAATGCCTTTTTGGCATTGACAAGCTCATTTTCTTGGGTTTTGTTGTTTCCTCTACGGGTGTTCATGTTGATGAGTCCAAGATCAATGTTATCAAGACTTGGCCACAACCAACCAATTTGCGTCAAGTGCGTAGTTTTCTTGGCCTTGCGGGTTTCTATTGTCGCTTTGTGAAGGATTTTAGAACCATTGCTTCGCCATTGCATGCTTTGAGTAAGAAGAATACGCCTTTTGTTTGGGGACCATCCCAAGATACTGCATTCAATGAACTTAAGAATTTGCTTACTCATGCTCCCGTGCTTGCTTTACCGAACTTTGACAAGCCTTTTGAGATTCATTGCGATGCTAGCGGTAATGTCATAGGAGGTGTGTTAACACAAGAGAAGCACCCCATAGCTTACTTTACTGAGAAACTTTCTGGAGCGCAACTCAATTACCTCATCTATGACAAAGAGCTATATGCTTTAGTGCGAGTCTTGCATGAATGGGAACATTACCTTCGTCCCCATGAGTTTATCATTCATACCGATCATGAGACTCTCAAGTATCTTAAGGGCCAAACTAAGTTGAACAAGCATCATGCTAAATGGAGTGAATTTATTGAGTATTTTCCTTATGTCATCAAGTACATCAAAGGTAAGGAAAATGTTGTAGCGGATGCTCTTTCCCGCATATGCATGCTTGTCACTCAACTTGAATTGGATGTCATTGGTTTTGAGCATATCAAAGACTTGTATGAGCATGATCCTACTTTTGCTACTCCTTATGCCAAGTGTTTGTCGCACACCTCTTGGGAATGCTATTACATCAAAGATGGATATCTTATGAGATCTAATAAACTTTGCATCCCTGAGTCTTCTCTTAGTTTGTTGCTTTTGCATGAATCTCATGGAGGAGGCTTAATGAGACACTTTGGACGAGACAAGACGTTCGCCACGCTCTTGAAGAACTACTTTTGGCCCAAGATGTTTTGCGACGTCAACCGCTTCACCAACCGATGCTCTACATGTCGCGAAGCTAAGTCCAAAGCTCAAGCCCATGGCCCTTATATGCCTCTACCAATTCCATACCAACCATGGGAAGATATTAGCATGGACTTTGTACCTGGTTTGCCTAGGACTAGAAATGGGAAGGATTCGGTATTTGTCGTTGTGGATCGTTTCTCTAAAATGGCACATTTCATTCCTTGCAACAAGATAGACGATGCTTCACATATTGCTAATCTCTTTTGTAGGGAAATATTGCGTCTACATGGTGTGCCAAAGACTATCGTCTCGGACCGCGACATCAAGTTCCTTAGCTACTTTTGCAAGACCCTATGTGCCAAGCTCAGAATCAAGCTACTTTTCTCCACGACGTATCATCCACAAACCAATGGCCAAACGGAAGTTACTAATCACACACTCTCCACTCTACTTTGAGTAATCATCAAGAAGAACATCAAGGAGTGGGAGGAGTGCCTACCTATCGCCGAGTTCGCCTACAACCGAGCAAGACACTCAACAACCGGCAAGTCCCCATTCGAGGTCGTCTACAGCTTCAACCCTTTATCACCATTGGACATTCTCCCTCTACCACTCCAAGAGCGCATCAATTTGGACGCTAGCGCAAGAGCGACACATCTCAAGAAGGTGCATGAAGACACACGGAACACCATCGAGCGCCAAGTTCAACGCCTTGCGTCCAAGCTCAACTAGAACAAGCGCCCTATGGTCTTCAACATTGGTGATCTTGTGTGGCTACACCTTCGCAAGGACCGTTTTACACAAGAACGCAAGTCCAAACTTCGACCACGAGTGGATGGACCCTTCAAGGTGCTCGCATGCTACAATGACAGCGCTTACAAGATCGACCTCCTGCGCGACAAGTACAATGTGGGCGACATCTTCAACGTCAAAGATCTCTCTCCCTTCCATGGTGATGAAGAATTTGATCCGAGGACGGATCTTCCCCAAGGGAGGGGAGATCATGCGGAGCATCCCAAGGCCATCCGCATGGACCCAACTACATCTCCTACGACACCTCTTGGACCCATGACACGAGCACGTGCAAGAGCTCTTGAAACTGAGGTGACATCTCTCCTCTCACAATTCCACTTCGATGCACTTGCGACATGGCTACTACCTCATATGGACACATTGTGCATGCTCAAGTACCATGGAGAAGCTAAGGAGCAAGGACAAGAAGAAGAGGAAGATGGACGTGAAGACAGAGATGAAGAAGATGAGCTGTAGGGGTCCCAGCCACCGAACGACCGGCTGGGAACGGACGTCCGGAGCCTGAAGCATCAGTGGATGTCTAGTCCAGACCGGACAACCGGCGCGCCTGCATACGAGCCAAACGAGCAGACGTCCGGTCCATACCGGACGACCGGTGCCCCTGCCCCGAGGCAAAAGAGCGGACATCCGGCCCCGACCGGATGACCGGCGCGACAGCATCCGAGCCCACATCAGCGGAAGTCCGACATTTCCGGACATCTGGCACCCCCATCACAGAGCAGAACCAGCGGACACCCAGAGGACACCGGACGACCGACCGCTCCTGAGACACCGGACGACCGGCCACCAGCAGACGTCCGGTACCTGGCTGCATCCAGATTCGGGCCCGAGGCCCATGTACCCCTACTTTCTCCCCCATTTGCACTTAGACTATAAATAGACCTCTCCCACCTCCTTTCTAGGGTTAGCAAAGGATTAGCTCATATTTCGTGTGAGAGCTTTGCTCATCCACTTGGTTACCTTCTCCTCGGAGATTCGAGCCTCCACCGGAGAAGATACCCCAAGCGGATTCAAGACCCGTTTTAGGGAAGAACTCAAGACCTCGTCACGGAGGAGATCGGTTACCGTGTATCGTCCGTTGTTGACTTTGGATCGTGTATCTTCTCTTATGTATTCGAGGATCTTGCACTAGTGTGACTTGTTCTTGTTAGCTTGAGTGTTCCTCTTGTGTTTCCCCTTGTGATTTCCCTCATTTCCATCCTCGTGTTCTTCGTGTTCATCGCGGGATCCGCTCCTTTCGTGAAAGATCGGCCGATTAGGCTTCTACCCTACATCAAAGTGACCCTGCAGGATTTCATGCGCCTCAACCCAACTATGTACCGCAGCTCAACTCAGCCTCTGAATGCTGATGACTGGCTCCATGAGATCACCTATGAGATGGAGTCTGCTGATGTAGCCCCTACCAGCTATGTCACCTTTTCTTCCTTCTTCCTGAAAGGACCCGCTGCTCAATGGTGGGACAACCGCAGGCGTACTCTGCCGGTTGGAACAATCATCACCTGGCCAGACTTCATAGCCGCTTTTCCTACCTGCTTTATTCCTCAGGGAGTCATGGACCGGAAGAAGCGCGAGTTCTGCAACCTCACCCAAGGCAACAAAACTGTGGAAGCTTACCAGCGTGAGTTTCTGGATTTATCTCGCTATGCTGAGGAATACATTGCAACTAATGCGCGTAGACAAGAGAAGTTTCGTGATGGCCTTCAAGCTGACATCAAGCTCGCACTTCTAGTGCATGACTTTGCTGATTTCGCCACCTTGGTGAACAAGGCCATCAATGTCGAAACTGGTCTGCAGGAACACCAGAGCTCTCACAGGCGCAACTGTGACACGGGCTCATCTTTGGGCCCGTCCTCGCAGAAGCGTAGGATATGGATTCCCAACAACATGTACCAGTCAACTGCACCTGCTCCAAGGCAGTCCTATGCTGCACCGCGTCTACCTCCCCTACCAACTAGGTAGCCAAGACTTCCAGCTCCACCACCCCGAGCTCCTGTTCCCACTCCCAATAATGGTCTGTGCTTCAGGTGTGGTCAACCAGGGCACCATGCTAGGATTGCAACCAGAACCATAATCAACTGGCCCTCCCTGCAGCTGGCCGTGGGAGCAACCAGCCCCACAATAACAATGCCAAGCCTTATGGTCGTGTTCATGCTAACCACGTTGATGTCACTGAAGTTCTTGACTAGCCTGCTACTGTGATGGGTACACTCCTCGTAAATTCTGTACCAACATCCATTTTATTTGATAAAGGAGCATCGCATTCATTCATATTAGCTGAGTTTGCATTCATGCATGGCATTAAATATGAAATATGAACACTGCGATAGTGGTACACACTCCTGCGGGCCAATATCAAACCTCTATGGTTAGTCACAACGTTCCCGTTGAAATTGAGGACTAGAATTCCTTGACTCTCCCATCGTACTGAAGTCCTGTAGCATTGACCTCATTCTGGGAATGGATTGGTTGAAAGCGCATACTGCTTCTATAGTTTGCGCCACTAAGACCGTCCGTCTGCTATACCCTTCTGATGAAATAATTACTTACCAAGCTCATCTAGTTCAGAATGTCGAGGCATGGCTTTATGCCTTGAATGCATTGAACGCTGCACCACTCGAGGGCATTGAAAACATTCCCGTCGTTCGCGAATTCAAAGATGTATTTCCGGAAGAACTTCTAGAGATTCCCCCTGCTAGAGCTGTCGGATTCATCATCGACTGGAAACCAGGCACCACCACTATAGCCAAACGACCCTACAAGATGCCCCCGCATGAACTCATTGAGCTTAAGGAGGAAATCGACAAATCTCTTCTCAAAGGTTTCATTCGCCCTAGTTTCTCTCCTCGGGGAGCACCTTCTCTCTTTGTTAAGAAGAAGGATGGGACGAACCGATTAGTCCAAGACTACCGTCTTATTAATGAAGCCACCATTCAGAACAAATATCCCCTCCCTCGGATCAATGATCTATATGATCAACTGGCTGGTTCATCAGTGTTCTCTAAACTCGACTTGAGGTTGGGTTACCACTAGATTTGTGTTCGTGAAGAGGATATCCCAAAGACCACCTTCGTGACTCGATATGGATCTTACGAGTACACCGTCATGTCATTCGGCTTAACGAATGCTCCAGCCACCTTCTCTCGTCTAATGAACTACATATTCATGGATTACCTCAACAAGTTCATCATGGTTTATCTGGATGATATCCTTGTATTTTTCAAGAACAAAGAAGAACATGCTGAACATCTTTGTCTTGTGCTGGAAAAGCTTCAAGAGCATCAACTCTATGCTAAGTATTCCAAGTGTGAATTCTGGCTCCCAGAAGTAACCTATCTTGGGCATGTCATCTCAAGGATGGTATTGCCGTCAACCCTCAACGAGTCCAGGCTATTCTCGATTGGACTCCTCCGAAGAATGTCAAGCAAGTACGAAGTTTTCTCTGTCTCGCCAGCTATTGCCGTCGATTCATCGAGAACTTCTCCAAGATCGCCAGGCCTCTGACTAACCTGTTGCATAAGGGCGTCAAGTTCCAATGGAAATACAAGTGTCTGCAAAGTTTCTCGGCACTCAAAGACAGGTTGACTTCTGCCCCAGTGCTTGCTCCATCTGATACTAAGAAGGACCTCGACATTTACTGCGACGCTTCCCGTCAAGGATTAGGCTGTGTCCTAATGCAAGAGCGCAGAATGATTGCTTATGTCTCTCATCAACTGCGCCCTCATGAACAAAACTACCCAGTTCATGACGTCGATCTTGCTGCTGTCATTCATGCTCTGAAGCAGTGGCGACAATACCTTCTTGGTAGTTATTGCGAGATCTTCACCGACCACCAAAGTATGAGATATCTATTTATTCAGCCAGACCTGAAACTCCGTCAGCAGAGATGGATGGAGACTATTGCATACTTTGACATGGGTATATCCTATACCCTAGGCAAGGCTAATGTAATGGTTGATGCCTTGAGCCGCAAGTCTTACAGCAACTACCTCCAGGTTCACCAAGTTCAGCCCTCGCTTGTCGAAGAATTTAGAAAGATGAAACTTCATATTCTCCCCCTGGTGCACTTTCTCCCCTCCCCCAGAGTTCCAAAAGATGAATCTTCATGTTGTCACTAAGGGTTCTCTAAATACCCTAGCCATCGTACCAGATCTCATAGACGGTATAAAGACTATTCAAGGTTATGACTCTGAAGTCCAGAAGATTAAACGCCATCTCGCAGAAGGAAATCCCTCATTCTTCACTATCGCCGATGATGGCGCCTTGTACTTCAAAGCCGCCTAGTGGTACCATGTTCAAGGAAAAACCTTGATCAGACTAAAAAGGTTATGAAAGAAGCTCATGATACGCCTCTGTCCATCCATCCTGGTAGTACAAAGATGTACCAAGACATCCGTCAGAGATTCTGGTGGTCTAATATGAAGCAAGACATTGCTCCTTATGTTGCTGAGTGTGATGTTTGCCGTCATATCAACGATGAACATCAAAGGCCTGATGGAACTCTACAACCTATCACTATTCCTAAATGGAAATGGGACCATGTTAAAATGGACTTCGTCACTGGATTTCCCAAATCGCGGAAAGGTAATGATGCTATTCTTGTCATCATTTACCGGCTTTCTAAAGTTGCACGTTTTCTGGCGGTCAAAGAAACAATTACTGCTAGTCAGCTTGCAACTCTCTACATGTCCAGAATTGTTTCACTTCATGGTATTCCATTGGTTATCAGTTCAGACCGTGGCAGCTTGTTCACTTCAAGATTCTGGACTAGTTTCCAAGAAGCTATGGGAACTCATCGGTCGTTCAGTACTGTGTTTCATCCTCAGTCGCAAGGGCAAGTTGAACATGTCAACCAAATCCTCGAAGACATGCTTCGAGCGTGTGTAATTTATTTGGCCAAAAATGGGAGGAATCTCTTCCATATGCCGAGTTCTCTTATAATAATAGTTATCCAGCTAGTCTGAAGATGGCCCCCTTCGAAGTGTTATATGGACGAAAGTGCCGAACCCCTCTGAACTAGTCAGAAACTGGGGAACGTCCACTCTTCGGTCCGGATATCATCCAACAGGCCAAAGAACAAGTCCACATTATTCGCGAGAATCTCAAGAGCGCTCAGTCACGTCAAAAAAGTCAGTATGACCGTCATCACAAAGACATGGTCTATCAACCTGGCAAAAAGGCTTATCTTGGAGTTACACCAATGAAGGGTGCTCACCACTTCGGGATCAAGGGCAAGCTAGCTCCTCGCTATATTGGCCCATTCACTATTCTTAAAAGGCATGGAAAAGTGGCATATCAACTGGAGCTTCCGCCGAACCTTTCTCAGGTTCACGATGTGTTCCACGTGTCACAGCTCCGCTGTTGCTTCAAGGACCCAATCCGAGCAGTGGATCATAAAATGCTCGAATTGCAATAGGACCTCTCCTATAAAAGAGCATCTGAACCGCATTCTCGATCAAGTTGAATGCCACACACGTCAGAAGGCGGTCAAGTTCCTCAAGGTCCAGTGGTCGCATCACTCTGAAGATGAAGCCACTTGGGAGCATGAGGACCTCCTGTGTGATGAATACCCCGCACTGTAGTGAAGGAGTTTTGCAACACCCGGATAATTAAGCAACAGTAAAACTGTGCTAATGATGCCACGTCACCTCCGTCACTGTTTGATCTCACGTCGGTTCGAAACTTTTCGAATTCAAAATTTAAATATTTTCTAACATCAAAAGTTTTCAAATGTCTACACAAAAATGTTCGGTTGGTGCCACATATTTTACTAGTAATAATAGTGGAGGAAACTCATTTTAGAAATTACTAAAATGCTATAAAATAAATAAAATAGAAAAGAATAAAAAATAAAAGAAAAGAAATAAAAATAGAAAACAAACAAATACAAAAAAGGGAAGAACCCCCCGGGCTCAGGCCCAGCAGGCCATCAGCCCCACTGGGCCAACCCACCAGGCCCAGCTGGCCACTCCCCCACTCCCCCTTATCCACTCACACCCCAAACCCTAGCACCCCTCACCGCCCCCACTCGCCCCCTCCCACTCCCCCACGTCT
>NC_057797.1:294418510-294419521 GCF_018294505.1 Triticum aestivum | reverse complement strand
CCACCCCCCATCGATCCCAATATGAATCAGGAAAAGGGGGAGCTAGATCACCGCCGCCACAGCGACCACGCCACCGCGGCCTAGGACCTCCTCGCCGGCCTGCCTCATCCACGCCACCGTCGTCCCATCGACCACCCCGACCCACATTGCCCCGTACCCTACGCCCGCAGTGAGCGCCCCTCCTGTAACACCCCGGATGTAACTTTCCCAATTTGTACTCCAACTCTTGCCGTTTCCGGCGTTAAGTTATATTTATTTCTCGGGTTCGGGTCTTTGTCTCTGAGTGTTGTTTTCGTTTTCATGCATCTCATATCATGTCATCGTGTGCATTGCATTTGCATACATGTTCATCTCATGCATTCGAGCATTTTCCCCGTTGTCCGTTTTGCATTCCGGCGCTTCGTTCTCCTCCGGTGGCCATTTCTAGCTTTCTTTCGTGTGTGGGGATTAAAGATTTCCGGATTGGACCGAGACTTGCCAAGCGGTCTTGGTTTACTACCGGTAGACCGCCTGTCAAGTTTCGTATCATTTGGACTTCGTTTGATACTCCAACGGTTAACCGAGGGACCGAAAAGGCCTCGTGTGTGTTGCAGCCCAACACCCCTCCAATTTGGCCCAAAACCCACCAAACTCTGCTCCATGTCCTAGAGCGTTCGATCATGATCGCGTGGCCGAAAACCGCACCTCATTTGGACTCTCCTAGCTCCACTTATGCCTATAAATAGCACCCCTCCAAATTCGGATCTTCTTCCCCATCCAAACCCTAGTCTAAAAAAAAGCAGATCCGCGCCGACGGACATGTCCGGGGCCTATCCAGACACGTCCGCCGCCGCCTCTCGTCCACTCCGCGCCCGCCACGTGGCGCAGCCGACCGCCGCCGCCGCCGGCCCGCGGAGGCCCGCGCCCGGCCCCTGACGCCGCGCTCCCGGGCCAGAGGAGCGCCACCGCTGCCTCCCTTCTTCCCCGACTCCGGAGCACCGCGCCGCCGCCCGCCCGAGCTCCTTCGTCGGC